>NW_021319746.1:1090810-1146830 GCF_001605985.2 Dendrobium catenatum | reverse complement strand
GTGACATATTATTGGCTACCTGACGTAGAGCTATATCAGGTAACCTGAGAGAATAAAAATTCATTTAGGAGAAATTTTTTAGTACAAAAATTTTTTGAACTTAAAATTTTTATACTAGAAAGCTGCTATAAAAGCACTAATGAAGTTGTCCCCAATAAAGCCTAAGACTTTTTTTTTTCTGGTGATCTAATTTTTTCCCTCACTGTGTTAGGAAACGAAGCTTCTGTTGGTTTCTGATTGTTATCTTGGACTCGAGCAACAATACTCTATTGAAGCATCTCATTAAGGCTTGACTGATTAACCTTCAAGACGATGTGCTATCACAGGTCATATTTAAATTGGTAAATATTAGTAAGATTTATGATGTGGAATTTTTATAATTGTGTTATTAAAGAAAATATTTATCATTTATATTTATTTAATATGCAATTATAATATCAAATTTTTTTAAAAATATATATATTAGTATGATCAAAAGTTGGGCTAAATGTGTTGAGAGCTAGAAAAATATTTATTTTTATTTTTTCATTTTTACTCATGTTGCGTTCTGGAATATTCAAAATATATAGTTTAATGTCTTAGTTTTGTATGAAGATTCAGCACACCCTCAGGTAAAATAAAGGATGCAACATTTAAAAGATACCAAGTTTTTTATGTGAAAAATCCTAAAAATTGGAAAAATTATGTACCTGGACAAGTTTGAATGAATACATTAGTATTTGTAGTTGATTATAAATGAGGCCCTTGAGTGGAAGGCCTTGACTTGATGTAACAAATATATATCATATGGAGTGAATTACATTGTGGTAATATATTATAGACGTGTTCGTTTGGTCAAAAGGATCATAGTTGGTGGATGATGGAGGTTGGAAAGATCATAGTCGGGTGACTGTGGTCGAAAAGGACCGTATTTGACAGACAACGAAGGTTAGAAAAATTGTTGTATGGCAATGGAAGTTGGAAGGACTCTAGTCGGCGAGCAATGGAGGTCGGAATGATCGTTGTATGGCGATGGCGGTCTAAAGGGCCATAATCAGCGGGCGATGGAGGTCATAAAGATCATTGTTTGGAGATGGAGGTTAGAATGACCATTGTTGGATGAAAGTCCAAGAATAATTGGGAGTTGGGTGGAAGTCCAACGTCAATCGGCGGGCGACAGAGGTCGGAAATATCTTTGTCTTACGACGGAGGTCGGAAGGATCGTTGTCGGGTGGAAGTACAAGAATAATTGGAAGCCGGGTGGAAGTTTGGTGTTAATCAGTGGGCGAAGGAGGTCAGAAGGATCGTAGTCTGTGGACGATGGAGGTTGGTAAAATTGTTGTCAGGTGGAAGTCCAAGAATAATAGGAAGTCGGGTGGAAGTTCAGTGTCAGTCGGCGGTCGAGTGTAAGTCTAGTGTCAATTGGTGGTCGGGTAAAAGTCTGGCGTTCTGACGTCGATCGGTTGCCTGGTGGAAGTCCGGCAGCAGTTGAGGTGTCTGATGGTCCCCCCCCCCCCCTCATGAGAAATGAAGGGTTATATTTATAGTTTTTTTAGAGTAGCATGGCTAGTAAATATGAGGAAGAAAAAGGGTAAGTTGTGAGTGGTTTGAATGGACGACCGATGTTTATACCCTTGATGATGGACCGTTAATTGAGTATTTTAATGTCTTAATGATATCATAATTCGTCGATCTTGGGCTTGTTGGATTCGTCTCGTCAGGCCACTTGATTCGACTATAAGCATGTCACATTTGAAAACCGTTTGGTAATCCAAATTATATTTCGAACCTTCCAAATGTGCTTCAGGTCATTGATTTGTACTCAATTGGGCTCGAGTTGAGTCGAATTTGGTGTCGTTGGGTTTGTCTTTTCAAGACATTTAGTTCAACTATAAGTTTGTAAAAATCAGAGTTCATATGCCTCCAAATTTAATTTCGGAAGCTTCTAACTTAATTGTCTCGAGATTTATGCCCGATCAATATAATTTTTTGATGATATATCAACTCATTTTTTAGGTTTATTAAATAAAAAAAATCAGATTTTTATATATTAACATGACAATTAAATCCTACATTAGAACAAAAATAATCACATTTATGGTCATTTTATTTTATGTTATTTGTATTATTTTATGTATTGAGTATTGGTCTTAATCGCAACAAAGGGTGTGAATGAGTTGCTCGCTAACTTAAGTATGACCTTTATTAAATAATTGAGTTTGAGTGTGCTCAAGCGCAATTATAAGTTCAAGTCACAAGTTAGTCACAACTTGCTCTTTTATTATAAAAGAAAAAAAATATTATTATAATTCAATTATTTATTGTTATAAAATGATAAAAATAATAAATGAAGAGACTATAAATAATTAAAAATTATTAGATATCATTTTATAACAGTTTTAATAATTTTTATTTTTAAACTATTTAAGTATAATATATTGTAAGTGTGTTTTTGTTATTATTTTTTAAACGAGTTAGCTCACAAGTAAATAAGACGCTATTGACTCAAGCTAGTTTTGCTCGTCGACTCATTGAGTTCAACTCATTAGTTATTTATCAAATCGAGCACGAACTAGCTAGCTGGAGAATCTGCGCAATTATAAGTTCAAGTCACAAGTCAGTCACAACTTGCTCATTTATTATAAAAGAAAAAATATTATTATAATTCAAGTATTTATTGTTATAAAATGATAAAAATAATAAACAAAGAGCCTAAAAATAATTAAAAAATTTTAGCAATAATAACAGTTTAGTCGACTCATTGAGTTCAACTGATTAGTTATTTATCACAAACTAGATAGCTAGAGAATCTGCTCCACTCAATAACAAACCTAATTGCAACTCAATTTCTAAAAGCAAAAGCATTTAACATCCTAATCAAACAATTAAATGACGATGTTGTAAATGACTATGCACCAATAGCAAAATGCACATTAGTCAACACTTATCACATCATTTCAATGACTAATTTTTTTTTAAATAGGTTCATTTATGAAATACATCTTACATTTCATAACAATACCCATATCAGTCCTTTAAACTTTTTAAAACTTATTGCGAGAAAAATAAAAAACTTATTACATGTTTTGGAAAGGGCGTGTAAGGTCTGGTGAGGTTTGGGGCCGAGGTCCGGAAAGTTCCCGATAATCGGCCAACCTTTCGGCCCCGGCGGCAGACGGCGGTGAACCCGCCGCCTGTGATTGCCGGAGAGGAGGTGGACAAAGGCGAAGATGAAAGTGACGAAGAAGAAAACAAAGATCAGTTAGGCCATTTGATTATTTTCTCTGTTCTCAGAAGGTGTACTATATAAAGAGAATTTCTGTTCACCAGTTCTTAAACCTACTTCATCTTTCATCGCTCTCTTTTTTTGTCGATAAAAAATAATTTTATGGTTAACCTGTTTGTGAAATGGGTTTAGGATTCGGATTCAACAAATCAATTAGTTTCATAAATCGAGTTGGGTTCAGGTTGATCCAAAAACCCAAAAAATGACCTGAAAAAAGGAAAATTGGACTGCTCGTGTTGCCCGACGTGCTGAGTCGCGTCACTTTCAACTTCGTGTGCACATTGTCGTCATCGTTGCGTCTTTTTGCGTGAGTTAAGTTGCTATTGTTATAGTGCTGCCGGAACTAGAAGTAGCGACAGGAGGCGGGAGCTCCCTATCTTCCTCACAAATCGGAGGCCAATCAAGACGTGCGCGTCATGCGACATACAATATTACACGTTAATAATACATAATATATTGATGATGTGGCGCGTTGCACTTCATTATTTTGGCTTGGGTTGGAGAGGTTATAATTTTTCCTTGGTTTGAACGGTAGCGGGAGACTGACAGTGGACCGGATGGTGGGATTGTGATTTTGTTTTTTGAGATGAACAGCGTACAGTATTTATAACCAACAAAAGTCCAGGTGCTAAAAGCAGTGGTAGTCACGTGCTTTATGCTGGACGGACGCCTCGTCGGGTTCGCCTTTGAGTGGTTGGTTGGAGCTGCGGCTGCGATTGCCTTCGCATTTTATATTAAAATAAATAGTCGGTCGAATAAAATTATTAAAAATATATTCATTTTCTGGTATAATTATATTTATTTTCATTTTCTGTTGATCTTAGTAGCCGAGTTATTAATTATTAAAAATATATATTACTAAGCAAATATTTGTCTTTATTTATTTGAAATTTTTAATTTATTTCTACTTATTTAAAAAAAAAAACTCATAATTTTGCATTCTTAGATATAATGTAAATTTAGCATCCAAATATAACATGCTTAAGGTTGAATCGAGAGGCTTGACAAGACGAAGCTAACGAGCCTAAGATTGTTTAATTCTGATATCAATAAGGCAATTAATGCTTTATAAACCCTTGATGATCGATGGAATCCATATAAGTCGCCTGATGGAGAAATCAGCGGACCAAAAGTATTACACAGCCCTTCGCCGATTGGCACAGGCATTTGACAAATTATATAGCGGGGTGGTGGCGTCCCTATTCATTTAATACAGTTCACATGATTCCATTGAGGCCATGAAAAAGCTCAGCCGTTTGATGGAGAAATAATAAGATTTTATAATTTTTATATCAATATAGCAGTATTTTATTAATAAGCTTAGACTTAATGCAGGAGTGGATGATAAATGAAGCTCAAAAGCTCCAAGTGTCACTGCAAGAAGCTTAAGAAAACGAATTGATCTCAAAGGTTAAATTTCATAAAGCTAATTTATGAAATACACCTTATATTTCATAACAATACCCATATCATAGCTTCAAAACTTTTTGAACTTTTGCCAAATTTTACATAAGATAATATTAGGCTTCATTTGAGACGGCTTTTTTACTGCTAGAATATACGTGGCGATAGAGTTAGAATACTACGTCTTAGCGTTGCACAGATATACATATCACGCACAGAGAACACGGGATTTTTACGTGGAAAGCCCTAGAAAAAGGGAAAAACCATGGGGCATGACACAGTTGAAAATGATTCCATTAGAACTTGAGTTGGTTACAATGGGCTGGCTCGCCTTCAAGGGCGATCAAATTACAAGTATCAACTGTACGACAGAAATTCGAGTGATAGGTAATGGTCTGGTAGAACTTCGGGCCTCATGTGGTGGTCTGGCAGAACTCTAGGCGTCAGGTGGTGGCTTAGTGGAGCATAGGGTGTCAAGTAGTGTATGACAAAGGCGAGGGCCTCAGGTGGTGGTCCGGCGAAGGCGAGGGCCTCAGGTGGTGGTCCAGCGAAGGCGAGGGCCTCAGGTAGTAGTTCGGCGAAGGCGAGGGCCTCAAGTGGTGGTCTGGCAAAGTTCCGGCGGTGGTCCGGCGAATCTTCGGCAGTGATTCGGCGAAGGTCCGGCGTTAGTCGAGAAGGAGCTTCTTCCTTCTCTTTCTTCTCTTCTCATCTCTTCTTGCTTTGGATCCCTTTTCAAGAGAAATGAGGGGTTTATTTATAGATTTATGGAGTGGCATGACCCGTAAATAGGTGAAAAATTGTAAATGAGGAGTGATTGGATGAACGGTCGATGTTGAATCCCTTGATCATGTACCGTTTGATGGACATTTGAATGTCTTTGTGATGTTGGATTTTGGTGATCTTGGGCTCGTTGGATTCATCTTGTCGAGCCGCTCGATTTAACTATAAGCACATTTTGTTTGGAAACTGTTTGGTAATTCAAATCGTGGCTCGAACCTTCCAACAACTCTTCTTAACCCTTGATTTGGACTCGTTTGGGCTTATATTGGGTTGGATTTGGTGTCGTTAGGTTCGTATTATCGAGATGTTCAGGTCGACTATAATTTTGCTGAAATTGGAGTTCGGATGGTCCCAATATTAATTTTGGAAGTTTCCCGCTTGATTTTGCATTGAGATTCGTGCCCGATCAAGATAATTTTTTTATGATATATCGAGTTTCTTGATTTGGGTCCATTTGGGATCGGATTGGATCAATTTTAGTATCGTTGGGTTTCTACTGTTGAAATACTTAGTTCTAAATGTAATGGAATCAGAGTTTAAATTGCCCTGAATTCAAATATGCCTTGAGATTTATGCTTGATCATATTAATTTTTAGCCAAGTATCACAGCTATTTATAAAAATTAATATTCTCATATTTTAATTTTTTTAAAAATTATCACCTAAATATAAAATTTCATAACGAAATTAAAATATGTAATTTTCTTTTTTTTTGTCAAAATCTCAATAATTTAAATGACACGCGTAAATACCTGCATTTAGTCGTCCAAAAAATAACGTAGACATTAGTTTTACCAAATATTTATATTTAAAATATTATGTAACCCTTACAAATGTAAAAAATTTAGAAGGACACGAAACCATAAATACCTCCATTTATTTATTTATTTATTTCATTAAAAAAATGGCAGCTCAATTGACACCTAAAAGGCCAAAAAAAAAAAATTAAAAGAAAATAAAGAGAGCTCACGCAGGACTTACCAAAAAGTTAAATGCGCAATAAAATTTAACATAAAATAAGCCATACAGCCACCGCGAGTTGGTTCCCTTCTTTTTTGTCTCTTTCACATTATCTTGTTTTTTATTAATATTATTATTATATTTCTAACAGATAAAATTAAGTAAATTTTTTATTATTTAAAACAGTCTCTTAAGTCTTTAGAGTAATGAAAATAATTTTTAATTATTTAAAAATCACATTTTAGTCATTTAACTTCTTGAATAAGGATTTAAATGATTTTAAGGGATGACTAATTTGATCTTTTTTTTAAAGAGTCAATTGATCAAATTAATATTTTAATATAATTAGAGATTATTTTGATCATTTAGAAAAAAATTAGGAGACTACTTTAGTGATATTTTCTTAAAAATAAAATATATAACTTAAATATATTATTCCAATACTATTTTCATTGGAGCTAAAACAAAGGGCCAAATCCCATATTTGTTAGAACATTGGATTAGAAGGTACTATATAATACAGAACATTAGAATGGCAAAACGTCAAAGATTATAGGAAATTTTTAATGTGGGAAAAAAGTAGAATATTTTTTTAAAAATCAATTATTTATTTGTTATCAAAGAAAATATTTGTCATTTATATTTATTTAAAATGCAATTATAATAACATTTTTTTTTTTAAATATGAGTATGATCGCAAGTTGAACTAAGTATGTATTGTGAACTAGAAAATAAATGGGATTTTTTTTTTCATTTTTTACTTATATTTTAGGGTTATTAAATCTAAAAATTATTCTGATTTTGATATATTAATATGACAATTGAATCATGCATTAGAACAAAAATAATCACTTTTTTAGTCTTTTTATTTTATATTATATTGTATTATTTTATGTGAATGAGTTGAGCTAAGCTCTTCAACTTAAGTATGAGCTTAATTAATTAATTGAGTTCGAGTATGTGCTCAATCGCAATTCTAAGTTTAAGTCACAACTCGCTCATTTATTATAAAAGAAAAAATATTATTATTATTCAAGGATTTATTGTTATAAAATGATAAAAACAATAAACAAAGAGCCTAAAAATAATTAAGAATTATTAGATAAATAAAATTTGAGATATAATTTTTAATTATTTTTTTAAACTATTGAATTATAATATATTGAAAGTGTATTCTTTGCTCATTGACTCATTGTACTCAGCTGATGAGCTATTTATCAAACTAGCACGAATTAGCTAGCTAGAGGATCTGCTTGACTCGATAACAACCCTAATTGCAACTCAATTTCTAAAAGCAAAAGCATTTAACATCCTAATCAAACAATTAAATGAAAATGTTGTATTTGACTATGCACCAATAGCAAAATGCACATTAGTCAACACATATCATATCATTTCAAAGACTAAATTTCTTTAAGTAGTCTCATTTATGGAATACATCTTACGTTTCATAACAATACCCATATCAGTACCTTAAAACTTTTTTAAAACTTACTTCAAGTAAAAAAAAAAGAGATAATCTTAAGTTTGTTTGTGACGGCTTTTTACTGTTTTTTAAATCAGTTTTTTAGTTCAAAAATTTATTGAACAATAAATTTTTGTACTAAAAGTTGCTTTAGAAAATGATAAGAAAGCTATGCCAAACAAAACCTCATTTACTTCATATTTCCTACTCACACAATCTTAATAATAAGTTTGATGCCTAAACCCTAAACGAATAAGCCAACTTAAACATCTTTAGGATATGCCTTTGGGGCTAGCCTAGTCATTGGCTTAGCGACTAGAGGCACAGCTCTACGAAGAGTGAGCCCATAAGCCTCTTCCATATTGAGCTTCTCGACTATTTGTCCGTCGACCAAACCCCAATCGAAGGCATGAATCAACGTCGCGGTCATGAATTGAACCATTCTCAAACCCAAACTCAAACCTGCACAAATTCTCCGCCCAGCACCAAACGGAATGAGCTCAAAATCATTCCCTTTGAGATCGACTCTTTCATGTAGACCGCCCATAAGAAAACGCTCAGGTTGAAAAGCTAGTGGCTCGTCGGGCCACATGGATGGGTCCCGTGCAATAGACCAGACATTAACCAAGAGAGTGGAACCTTTAGGAATCAAGTAGCCATCGATGTCGCAATCCTTGGAAGCAATGCGTGGAAGGGAGAGTGGGGTTGAGGGATGGAGGCGGAAGGTCTCTTTGACAACGGCTTGGAGGAAGGGAAGGTTGGGGAGATCAGACTCAGAGACGAGCCGATCGGATCCGACAACCGAGTCGAGCTCAATTTGGGCTTGCTTTAGAAGATTTGGGTGACGGATTAGCTCGGCCAAAGCCCATTCTACTGTGCTCGACGTTGTGTCAGTTCCAGCTGTAAAAAGATTCTACATAAACCAATAAAATATGAAGCAATACGTTAGAGTAAAAATGCATAATATTTTGTTACACAAAATACGCAGAACTGCTACGAATGTAAAATATATAGATAAATAAAGGTAGTCAAAGGTCAAAATTGTAATTTTTTTGGGAGAAAATTTCTAATATTAAAGCATAATAAATAATTTATTGGAAGAGTAATCAATCCAAGATTTAAATGGTACACTTTTTTTTTAATCATATTTGCAATGTTAATAAACTGTGCTCTTTCTAAATCCTTTACCTTCTAACTGGGCCCATAGTATTTGTTATGGGTACTTTAAAACATGATATTTAAAATATTAATATTATGCAGCCTATTTTAATTTGTTGGTTGGAAGTTTTGATTATCAATCTATGTATGTTGTATTTATGAGTCTGACTTAAATGATCTAAATATTTCCAAAAATAATAATAATATTATAAAGTATATGCGTTCTAATCAAAGAAATTTGGATTTAAAGTCTTGCATATAGTGTGAATGTGAATTTGTTCTTCAAAAGTCTAGGAAAATGACTGTTGATATAAGAAATATTTTAAATTTTCTTATAGGATACTCATATCAAAAGATAGCTAGTTTGAATCGCGATAAATTTTAAAAAAAAAAAATTTTTTTTTTTTTGAGATAAACATAATGCATAAATATAAAGACCAATTTGATCGAATATTTGATATATATATCCTAACCTAATTATTACCCGCTAATTTCTTTTTTTTTTAATTATTTGAACCACTTTATTTATGAAATTGGTTTACGTGCGCATCTGATTATCTCTTTTATAAAATTATCATTCTCTGACATAGAAATATAATCAGATTTATAAGGTTTTATTTGGTACGGCTTGAGATCTGGACATTAGAAATGTTCAGACTTTATGAGTTTGAATAGTAAAAGTTCAATTACTGTGCACACCGTGCTTTTAATGAACTCCTTACGTAATAATCTCTGCCAAAAAAAGCCTAAGTAGTAGAAACGTAGGAAACCTGTATTCCATGAAGGCCAGTAGAAAGCATGAGGAGCATATAGGAAGAAAATAACCAAAAACAAAAAAGTGAAATATATTACCAGTAGGAGAGCCTTGATGTCTGTATCTGTGAGCTTGATTCCTTCTCGACCAGCTTCCTCTTTTAGTCCAATGAGTATACTGAGCATATCGCTGCGCTTTCCATCAGAATCAGCTTTCTCTTCTGCTTCTCTATGCTCAGCAATTATTCCATCGAAGAATTCATCAAATCTGCCATGCAACTTCTTCATCTTCTTCACCACTCCCTGTAATTCAGTATGTGTAAACTCTTAAATTTTAGTAAAGTTTAAGTCTTTATTACATTATTATATTTTCTATGGAGTAGACATAAATTTGACTCGTTGAACTGAGCCCTAGCTGGTTGAAGCTAGAGTTACCTGTAAATCAAGCCATGCCAAGCCGGGGACAAAATCCCCTATATTAAAAACTCCGGCGAGCTTCATGAGCTCCACCACCATCTCCTTAAACTCCTCTGCCCCTTCCCTCTCATCCTTTCCCCCGAACACCCGCCGCCCCACCGTCGCACGTGTCAGCGCATTGGTCGCACAGGTGTTCACCTCCCCACCAACATCTACAGCCTCTCCAACCTTCTTCGCTAACTCCCGCACGAGCTCATCCACCTCCCCTCGCCGCACGTCCCGAAAATCTTCCATCGCTTTCGCGGAAAATAGATGCAAGGCGCATAGACGCCTCAGCATGCGCCACCGCGCACCATACGGTGCGAATACGAGATCCTGGTAGTTGTATGCGACGTGCTCAGCGCCGGAGTTGGGCGGCCGGTTGCTGAAATTTGCGTCCTGTGTGCGGAGAAATTGTGAAGCGGCGGCGGCGGAGGAGGCCACGACTACGTTGACGGAGCCGAAACGGAGGCTGACGATCGGGCCGAATGTTTTGGAAAGGGCGTGTAAGGTTTGGTGAGGTTTGGGGCCCAGTTGCGGAAGGTTCCCGATGATCGGCCAACCTTTCGGCCCCGGCGGCAGACGGCGGTGATTGCCGGAGAGGAGGCGGAGGAAAGCGAGGATGAAAGTGACGAAGAGGAAGACAAAGATCAGTAAGGCCATTTGATTCTTTCCTCAGTACTCAGAAGGTATACTATATAAAGAGAATTTTTGTTCATACCTACTTCATATTTCATATTGTCGAAAAAAAAATGGTTAACGATTCGAATGGTTTAACAGCCCTTAAATTACATCAAGATTGGTGCATTTCATGAGCTCTTATCTCAAAACCTCTATAACGTAATCATTTTTAAATTTTTTGTCTATAAATTTAATTCATTTAAAGAAGCCTATTTGCCGTTTTAATGAGGAGGTAAGTTTGACGGTTGGTTCCGAGATGGTTTACGTATAAATGAATGTTTTATTTCACCAATTTTCAAGCTTTTTTTATTTTTAATTGTTTTTATTTATTTTTATTTAATATCATGAAAAAGATTATATGAGTTGAAGAAATGTTACAATTTCTTTCTATTCGTCTCCGAAAAAAATTAGGTGTTGCGTTGAACGGTAGCTCGAAACGGATGGCGGGCTCGTGAGTTTTTTTTTTTGTGTGAACAGCGTACAGCATTTATAACCCATAACAAAAGGCCAAGTGTTTAAAGCAATGGTAGACTGGTTGTCACGTGCTTTATGCATGGGAAATCTATGAAAGTTGGGCGGACGCCCGTCGGATCCGCCTGGACTGGTTGGAGCTGCGGCTGGGATTGCCTTCGCAGTTTATATTAAAATAAGGGCAAGGTTTACATTTTATTTCACCTGAAGAATTACGTTTATGTATTAATTTAAAATAAAATTATATTATAAGAAAGCGTGAAATATAATTTCGGTTTTAGAGAAAATGACCCATTGAATCCGGAAAACTATTTTCTAGTTTCCTGGTAAGATATTATGTGCGTGTTAAGACGTATTCGGAGGTCAATCTCAACACGTCAGTGTAGAGGCCTCTTGACATGAATTGCCTCCGCACGTAATAATCTCTCCCTCGTAAGTCTTTGGTGTGCCCCACGTTCCACCAATCATTTCCGGTGCTCCTCATGTTCTCGCCTGATCTAACATTCCGCTCAATCAGTTGTACATTATTTTATCATTTTTCCTGGAATTACCCTCATTCATTCGCCTAGTCTCCCATTGCCAACTAATTACTCCAATTAACAAAATTGTGAATGAATTATAGGCTTTGGGGCTCACACACCGGCTTGTTAGTGAACTCGAAACTTTTCCTCCCGCAAGCCCACGTTCGAAGCACCTAACGTTCCATATATATATATATATATGTGTGTGTGTGTGTGTGTGTGTGTGTTTTAACATTAAATCTCGAGCAATACAAATGGTGGTGAGTGAGGAGAGTGGTGGCGAGTAGGGCTGCAAGCGAACTAAACATTCGATGAGCTACTTGTTGCTCGGCTGAATTAAAACTTGTTTGTGATCGTTTAACTAACTAAACAAACAAACTTGAACAACATTTTTAATAATTGATCCTTAAATAAACAAGATTAACACTAATGTGTTCGGTTCATTTATGTTCACGAACAATATCATTTGAAGCTCAATAAACCGAACTTGAACAAGTTAATAATAAACAAACTCAAACATGAACACTCACATACTCGATTCGATTCAATTCGTTTGCAGGCCTAGTGGAGAGCGAGAATAATAGAATACACCTATTGGGAAGATCAGTCAAGGCAGCAGCTAGAGAAGATTAAGGAGAGAATTTCACTTAGTGAAGGTAAATTTATTTTAGTTTTAAAGTAATTTTTAGAAGATTTGAATGATGTTAATTATTGAATATTTTTTTCAGCAAGATTTAAAAAAAAAAAAATCATGTGTATTGTAGGAAATAAAATATATATTACTAAACAAATATTTGTCTTTATTTATTTGAAAATTTTAATTTATTTTTACTTATTAATAAAAAAGTCAATTTTTTACATTCTTATATTTAGGGATATAATGTAAATTTATATCACTTATTATTTTTATAACGGGACAATTTAATTTTTAAATATATTTTTCAGTCAATGGGTAATTATTATGTATTCAGTTTTATTAATTATAAGAAATTTAACATTAGCTTTGAAACCTCATAAAAAATAGCCTTGATTAAGCAGGAATCTTGAGGCCAATTCAAGTTGACAACGTGCAAATTTAAATTTGGGATCACCCCTACTTCAATTCCAACAAATTTATAGTCAAATTGAAAGTTTCAGTGAGACAGACCCAACAACACGAAAATCAGTTCAATTCGAGCCCCAAATTGTGTCAAATCAAGGGCTTAAAGCATATTTGAAAGATTCAAAGCATTAATTGGAAGGCCACATGCATAGTATCCAAAAATAGCATGCTCAAAGTAGAATAGAGAGGCTCAACGACACGAATCCAACGAGCCTAAGATTGCTTAATTCTAACATCAATAAGGCAATTAAATGCTCTATGATCATGGGAAACAATATGAGTCGTCTAATGAAGAAATGTATTGATTTCAAACATGTTGATTATATAAAACGGACCGGAAGTATTCACCGATTAGCATGGGGAAAATGCAAGTTCAATATATATAGTAGGCACTTATTAGTGTTGATGAGTTATATAGCAGGCTGGAAAGGATGACTCATATATGTATGAATGGGTGTAGTATTGTAAGTGAGCCGAGCCGGCTCAAGTTCAACTCGTTAACGAGCTCATGAGTTCGAGTTCGAGCTTATACTTGAGCTCGTATATTAAACGAGTTGAAGCTCAATTTGACTCAACTCGAAAGCTCATTGAGCTACTCCATATAACATACAATATATTTAAAAATTCATTTGAATTAAACTTATATAATATATTTTAACATTTTAAAATTAATTATATATTTTTAAATAAGCTCAAAAGCTCCAAGTGTCACTGCCAGAAGCTTAAAAAAAACTCATTAATTTCAAAGACTAAATTTCGCAAAAGGTAATCTTAGGCTTCGTTTGAGATGACATTTTATTACTTCTTAAAATAATTTTTTAATACAAAAATTAAAATTTCATACTAAAAAGTCATTTTAAAAGCATAAAAAAAGCTGTTCCAAACAAAACCTTAGTTACATAATATTCCCTACTCACACAGTCTTAAAAATAAAGTTCGATGTCTTAAATTAACGAACAAGCCAACTTAAGCATTTTTAGTATAGGCCATTGGGGATAGCCTAGCCGTAGGCTTAGAGACTAGTGGCACAGCTCTACGAAGACCGAGCCCATAAGCCTCTTCCATATCAAGATTTTCTACCATTTGTCCTTGGACCAAACCCCAATCGAAGGCATGAATCAATGTCGCAGTCAAGAATTGAACCATTCTCAAACCCAAACTCAATCCTACACAAATTCTCCGCCCGGCACCAAACGGAATGAGCTCAAAATCATTCCCTTTGAGATCTACTCCCTCGTGTAGACCGCCCACAAGAAAACGCTCAGGTCGAAAAGCTAATGGCTCGTCGGGCCACATGAATGGGTCACGTGCAATGGACCATACATTAACCAAGAGAGTGGAACCTTCAGGAATCAAGTAGCCATCGATCTCACAATCCTTGGAAGCAATGCGCGGAATGGAGAGTGGGGTTGAGGGATGGAGGCGGAAGGTTTCTTTGACAATGGCTTGGAGGAAGGGAAGGTTGGGGAGGTCGGACTCAGAGACGAGCCGATCGGATCCGACAACCGAGTCGAGCTCAATTTGGGCTTGCTTTAGGAGATTTGGATGACGGATTAGCTCGGCCAAAGCCCATTCTACTGTGCTCGATGTTGTGTCAGTTCCGGCTACAAAAAGATTCTACATAGACCAATAAAATATGAAGTAATACATTAGAAGAAAATAACCAAAAACAAAAAAGGGATATATATTACCAGTAGGAGGGCCTTGATGCCTTTATCTGTGAGCTTGATTCCTTCACCACTAGCTTCCTCGTTTAATCCAATGAGAATGCTGAGCATATCGCTGCGTTTTCCATCAGAATCAGCTTTCTCCTCTGCTTCTCTATGCTCAGCAATTATTCCTTCGAAGAATTCATCAAATCTTCTATGCAACTTCTTCATCTTCTTCACCACTCCCTGTAATTCATTATGTGTAAACTCCTAAATCTTATAATAAAGTTTATATTTTCCATGGAGGAGACATAAATTTGACTCTTTTATGAACTGAGCCCTAGCCGTTTGAAAAGTTACCTGTAAATCAAGCCATGCCAAGCCGGGGACAAAATCCCCAATGTTAAAAACTCCGGCGAGCCTCAAAAGCTCCACCACCATCTCCTTAAACTCCTCCGCCCCTTTTTCCCCAAACACCCGCCGCCCAACCGTCGCACGTGCCAGCGCATTGGTCACACACGTGTTCACCTCCCCACCAATATCCACCGCCTCTCCCCCTTTCTCCGCTATTCTCCGCACGAGCTGCGCCGCCTCCTCGACCCGAATGTGCCGAAAATCTTCCATCGCCTTCGCGGAAAAAAGATGCAAGGTGCACAGACGCCTTAGCATGCGCCACCGCGCACCGTAGGGTGCGAATACGAGATCCTGGTGGTTGTATGCGACGTGCTTGGCGCCGGAGTTGGGTGGCCGGCTGCTGAAATTTGCGTCATGGGTACGGAGAAATTGAGAGGCGGCAGCGGCGGAGGAAGCGACGATGACGTCGACGGCGCCCAGACGGAGGCTGAGGATTGGGCCGAAGGTTTTCGAAAGGGCGTGTAGTGTCTGGTGAGGTTTGGGCCCTAGTTGCGGTAGGTTTTCGATGATCGGCCAACCTTTCGGTCCTGGCGGCAGGCGGCGTATTCGACGCCGGTGATTGCCGGAGAGGAGGTGGAGAGAGGTGAGGAGGAAAGTGACGAAGATGAAAAGGAAGATTAGGAGAGCCATTTGATTCTTTGCTCGGTTCTCAGAAAGTTTGACTATATAATTTCGATTTTTTCAGGAGAAAATTTTTTCGATTAACGATTACTCGATTAGGATGGTTTACTTGCCCTTAATTATCTTTATTTAAATTTTTTATTTTTTTGAAGAAAAAAAAATTAATTTTTATACTAAAAAGCTTATTTAAGAAGCATTAAAATTAGCATCATCTGATATAAATGTATTAATATGCCTTTAAAAAGCTTTTTATTATTTTATATAAACATAATATTATAATTAGAAAATCATATTGATTCAAATTTGTTTATATGAAAATAATTTACGATGTCAAATATGAATGAAAAATATTAAAGAAATATTTAAAATATTTTAATATGTACCCCAACTAAAAAATTTATGATACCGTCACAGCATAGAATTAAGCAAACTGATTTTGAGTTATTAATCTTTTACTACAATATAATGTTCCTATGATAATTATTTTTCATTTTTTATTTTTCATGTTATTATTAATTTTTTATTTAAAAAGAAATATTATTAACCAAATTTATTCTTTTAATCAGTCCTTTATAATATTTTTTTATATAAAAATAAATTATGATCTCAAGCATGAATAAAAAAATTTAAAGAAATATTTTAAAAATTTTAATATGTGCCCTTACTAAAAAAACTTCTGACCCCGCCACAGCTTAGAAGCAAAATGATTTTGAGTTATTAATCTTTTACTATAATATAATTTTATTGAGATAAGAGTATTTATTCTTCTAATGATAAATGTCAGATATAATTGCAAAAAAATATAAGATTGATATGTCATCAAAAAATTATCTTCATCGGGCAAGAATCTTGAAGCAAAATCTAGTTGGAAACTTCCGAAATTAAAATTGGAACCATATGAACTCCAATTTCAGCAAACTTACAGTTGAATTGAACGTCTCGAAAATACTAACCCAAAGACACTAAATTCGACTCAATCTGAGCCCAAATGGGTCCAAATCAAGGATCTGAAGTGTTGTTGAAGGGTTTGAACCACAATTTGGATTACCAAATGGTTTCCAAATATGACGTACTTATAGTCGGATCGAGGGGCTCGACGAGACGAATCTAACGAGCCCAAGATTGCTGAATTCTAACATCAATAAGACCTTCAAATATCTGATGAATGGTCTATGATCATGAGATTCAATATCGGTCGTTCATCCAACCACTCCCCATTTACCCTTGACTTATCACATATTTACGGGTCATGCCACTCCAGAAATCTAAAAATATACCCCTCCTTTCTCTTGAAAGGGGAGGCTCCAAGCAAGAGAGCAAACGTGAGATCGGAAATCACTCTTGCCTCCTCACTTATCCTCGACCACTGTCTGAGTTCCGCTGGACCATCGCCTAACGTCGTTGCTCCGCCGGACCACCACTTGAGGCTCTCACTTCCGCCGGACCACCACTTCAGGCAATGAGCTCCGCCGATCCACTGCCTGATGTCATTGTTCCGCCGGACCACCGTCTGACGTCGTTGCTCCGTCAGACCACTACTATAGGTCCTGAGCTCCACCAGACCACCACTTGAGGCCCTCATCTCCGCTAAATCACCACGTGACGTCCTTGCTCCACCGGACCACCACTTGAGGCCCTGAGCTCCGCCAGACCACCGCTTGAGGCCCTAAGCTCCATCGGACCACCACTTGAGGCCCTCACCTCCACCGGAGCAACGACGTCAGCCCTCGCCTTCTCCAAACCACCGCTTGACGTCGTTGCTCCGCCGGGCCACCACTTGAGGCCCTCACCTCCGTCGGACCACCGCCTGACGTCGTTGCTTTACCAGACCACCACCTTAGGCACTCAGCTCCGCCAGACCACTACTTAAGGCCCTGAACTCTGCAAAACTATCACTTGAGGCCCTGAGCTCCGCCGGACCACCACTTAAATCCCTCATCTCCGCCGGACTACCGCCTGATATCGTTGCTCCGCCGGACCACGACCTGAGGCCCTAAGCTCCGCCTGACCACCAATTGAGGCCGTAGGTTTTGCCGGACCACCATCTGAGGCCCATACTTCTCCCAGACCACCATGTGACGCCCAGACTTCTGTCAGACCACCACTTGAGGCCCAAACTTCTACCAGACCACCGCCTGATACATGGAGTTCTACTGAAGTACCACCCTACAACTACAGTCTTTCGAACCCTTATCTCTTCCCAACTACAGTCCTTCCGACCTCCATCACCTACTATGATCCTTCCGACCTCCATCACCAGATAATGGTCTTTTCGACCTCTATTCTATCGACTATGATCATGCCGACCAAACAAACATGTTTATATTGTAACTCCCACCATGTAATACGTTAAATATGATGTACATTTGTACCACCAAGCCAAGGCCTTCTCCCAATGAAGGGCCTCATTTATAATCGACTACAAATACTAATGGATTCATTCAAACTGGGCCATGCCCCGTGGTTTTTTCTCCTTTTTCAGGGGTTTCCACATAAAAACTCAGGTGTCTCTTATTACACCCTCTCACTTTTCTGCTTATGTGTTGGATCTTCATACAACACTAAGACGCTAAACTTTATATTTATCTACCACCGCGAATAGTCCAGAACACAACAAAGATAACGAGATATGATGACTCATATATGTATGAAAGGATATATCATATTCTTATAAGTTATTTTTCATATTTCTATTTTAGCCATCATAAATTTAAAAATATGAAATCAAATACCTACATGTAATTAACTTATATTTCATATTGTACTCAAAGCCCTATTCAATAAATTTAAAAGACAACCAATCCAAATTTTGATCAGATAAATAAATAAATATCAAGTCATTTTAGATGCCATATTTTACTTAATTACACTCTCCATTACATTGATATTTTTTAATGCATTTGAAATTTCTACAATGGTCAATTATTTTCCAATCAAGGAGTCATGATTAGACAAAAAATGATAATATATTCTCTAAATATCTACGACAAATCAATTCCAAATTAACGAAGAATTGCACCATTTGCAGTATTAAATAAGCAATTCTCATATTACACATGATGTTCATCATTTTACTTCAAGTGAGAGGAGAACATTGTACTTAGTAATTCTCATGAGAGAAATTATTCTGTGCGGACATCGAACCATTCGGAGGCAAATGTAAACCCTAAACATCACTCGGTGCATAGCCACAATACACAACAAAAAAATGACATGATGTATTCTGATTCGCCTCCGGACGACGTCCATATCCGCACAAAATAATTTATCATTGTTGTCATGATTCATGAATAAGGCGATCTAACAATAGAACTACATAGCCATTGCTCAGTGAAACTTTTATTGCGGGTACTTCCCCTCCCATTCAATTATCTGTTGTTTATGCTGCTAACAATGTTCAAGATAGGAAAGTTCTCTGGGATGACCTTCGTAAACTGGTTCCATCGGATGATCAGCCTTGGATCATCCTTGGTGATTTCAATTGCTGTAGATTTGACTATGAGAAGGTCGGGGGTATACCATGTAATTCTAGCTCTTTTGGTGAGCTTAACAACTGTATTTTTGATTGCGAAGTTCAGGATCTGGCTTCTATTGGGCTCCTTTTTACTTGGTTCAATCATAGGATTGATAACCCGATTCATATTAAGTTGGATAGGGTGTTGGTTAACCCGGCTCTTCTGAATCTATTTCATTCTGCTTAATACAAAGTCGCCCCTCCTGGTGGTTATGATCACTCTCCTCTCATTTTCTTTAACAATTCCTCCTTAACTCCTAAGGCTATGTTTTTGTTTAAGAATTACTGGGTGAAATTTGAGGTGTTCTGGGATGAAGTATTTAAAGCTTTTGATAGGCCGCACACTGGAAGTCCAATTTCTTCCTTTTATCATTGTCTTAGGCTTCTGAAGAATTCCATTAAAGGAAAGAATTGGGTTTCAGCTAATTAAATTTCTACTGCTGTCAAAGAGTTACAGGGACAACAACTTTCCATTTTAGATTATCTACAATCGCTTCCTTTGTGCCCTTCTCTTAACAGCAATCTCAAAAGGGTTAATGATTATCTATCCTCTTTACAATCTGCTTGGTCTCCTCTTGGATAAATCAACGTGTTAAAGCTTACTGGTTAACTAAAGGGGAGGATGATTTGGGCTTCTTGTATGCCAAGATTAAAGCAAGGAACAATTATAACATCATCAGAGAGATTCACATGCCACCATCTATGAAGCTATCTTAAATCATTTTAAACTGTTGTTTAATTCCCCCACTTCGGGTTTGTGGGAGAGCGATACTCTTCCTGTGGGAAAGTTGGTTCCGTCTGAGCTTCTGCCTTCTCTTACTATGCCATTTTCTGATGAAGATATCAAGAAAGCTTTCTTCTCTGGTAAAACTTCTGCGACTCCTGGGCCAAACGGTTTTACCTATGATTTTTATGAAGACTTGGGTTTTTCTAGGGCCCCAAGTTTGTAAAGCTGTTAGGAGTTTCTTTTCTACGGGCTTCATGCCTAGAGCCACTAAGGCTACTGCCATTGCTCTTATCCCCAAAATTCAACATGCCTCTCACATTTCTGATTACCGTCCTATCTCCTTATGCAACATGTTTTACAAGGTGGTGGCTAAATTAATTGCTAATAGGTTGAAGGTTGTTCTTCCTTCTATTATTCAAGAAAATCAAGCGGGTTTCATTTCATCTCAGAGCTCTTCTGATAATATCATTCTAGCTACTAAAATGTTAAGAGATTTCAAAGATGGTAGCAATCTTTTCTGTGATAAGCTAGATGTTAAGAAAGCTTTTGATTCCCTTTCTAGGGACTTTCTCATTCACAGGTTGAAGCTCAAAGGGTTTCTGGATCTCTTCATTAAGTGGATTAAGGGGTGTATTACTGATGTTTTCTTCTCTATCTGTATTAATGGTTCTCTGGAGGAGTTTTTCCATTCTACTTCCGGGCTTAGGCAAGGCTGCCCTCTATCCCCGTTGTTATTTTGTATTGCCATGGATGCTCTTTCTACTTCCCTTGCCTCTCCTAGTTTTAAAGGCATTAACTGCAATGGAGTGGACATTAATCATCTCATGTATGCGGATGATCTCTTAGTTTTTGGTAGAGCTAATGTGGATAATGCTAGAATTTTGAAAGATATTTTAACACATTTTGGGGAAGCCTCTAACCTCCATATCAATCCCAATAAAAGTTCTATTATGTTCTCCAAAGATGCTACCTCTGCTAGTTGTTTGGCAGATTATCTGGGTATTCACCATATCAGTATCTTCTTGACTTACTTAGGGATTCATATCTCTACCAAGAGGCTTAAATTCAGTCATTTTCAACCCCTTATGAATAGGATTTCTGACCTCTTTGCGGGCAGGAAGGTCAAATTTTTATCCTTTGCTGGTAGATTGCAATATCTGAAATTTGCTATTGCTAATACTATTGTATATTGGGTTCGTGGGTCTATTATACCGAAAGCTTGCCATTCTTTCATCTCTAAAATCTGCTCTAAGTTTCTGCTGCATGGGAATATCAATGATAGGAAGCTTCACCTTATTGCCTGGGGCAATATTACTAAACCTAAGAAGTTTGGGGGTCTTGGGATTCTTTCTTTTGATGCTTATTATTATGCTGTTGCTTGCTCTTTCATTTGGAGACTGTATCATTTCCCCTCTTTGGCGGGTTCTTGGTTGAGGGCTAAATATGAATCTCCTTTTAAATCCCCTCCTATTACTGCTTCTAGGTTTCGGAAGGAAATTTGCGGTGTGGCTCTTAAAATTAGGCTCATTCTCTCATTCTTCGTTGGCGGTAACTGCAAGTTTTCATTCAAGTGGGATCCTTGGTTTGGTGGCAATCTGTTGGGGGAGATTTGCAATGATGCTAGGCTTAATGCTAAGGAGGTTTGTAATTTTACTGATCTTGGTAATTGGTTGTTTCCCGATTTTCTTCCTCCTTCTTTGTTCTCTGCTGTTTGCAACATTGGTATTGGGGAGAACTCTTTTATCACCTGGGACGGGTCTATCAATCCTAAATTTAAGCATTTTAGTGGGCACTTTTACTCTGATTGGAGGAGGTTGTTTGGCACAGGTTTATTTGGCATAAGAATGGCTCTTTGAAGTTCAACTGTTATGCTTGGATGACAATTACTAATAAACTTAAGAGTGCTGATGTGCTTATTCGTAGGGGATTGTCGGCTTCCCCTAACTACTCTTTCTGCTCTCTCATGCTTGAATCTCATCTCCACATGTTCTTTGAATGTGACTATACTTTTACTGTGCTTATGTTAGTTTTGCCGGTTTTTGATAGTTTTTTGTTTAGGCCCAATTTACTTCAAACTTATGATTTTCTGGACACTCAATTCTCTGCAATTTATGAGAAAAACTTTTGTTTCTCTATCATTGCTTATATTGTTTACCATCTGTGGAGGGAGAGAAACAACAGACGTTTCTCTAATGCTTGGTTGGCTCCTTCTGTGCTTGCCAACAACATCACTATGATTATTCTGAGGAAGACTGACAAATTAAAAAATGCTGATGGGCTTAAACAGAAATTCTCTTTTCTCTTCTGATTTCCTTTTTGGGTTCAATTGGTTGGAAGCAAACCGAAGGAAGTAGATTACTTGGACGATGATGACCTGGGAGCACTTGGCTGCTGATGGTTCCCCTTGGATGGCCCAGTTCCTGTTTGTTTGTTGGTTTTTGTTGAGCTGTGGCAACCAGAGCCGTTACCTTCTTGTTCATTACTTGCCCTTGAATGGCCAAGTTCAATTTTGGGGTGGCTTTTCGGATTGCTGTGGCAATCGGGGTTGACCTTTGTTATATTTTTATAAATTTTCTATAATAATTGTTAATGTTTAACCCCACAGTGCAATTCAGTATTGAGAAGGATACTATCACATAGCACAAATGTGCGGGAAAAGACTTAAAATGTACATAAATAATAACAATTGATAGTGCCATTTAGAATAAGGGAAATAATTCTAAGTAGGGCCGAAGAAAGAAGCAGAAGAGTGAAATATTACGATGCCTTGTGATTGCCAGGAAGAATATGGCTGATGAGGTGTCCTAAATCTGACCTTTAAAGTAGTCAAAATTGAATATAGATAATAATTTACATTCAGGAATTTTCTTCCTTTCTTTTTCTTCTAATGAACCATCAGGGATTAGGCAGACTGAAACCTGATAAAATCAAAAGAAACATAAATGTCACTTACTGCATAAATAAAAAAAATAAACTATAGGAGTATTTACAAATATCACAAAAATTTTAAGTATATGCATTCCGGATATTTACTTTTTAAGTGATCCTACTCATATTGCAACCAATGTCCAAGTAGTTTGGCCAGTAGTAGGTCAAGAAATATTGAATGGGGATGTTGTGGGAGATGGCTTCCGAGGAATACAAATAATCCCTGTTTTTTTTTTTTTTTTCAGATTTGGCGAGCATCCGGAATCACTAGTGAATTACAACTCTATTGTACCGCAATTGGTGCATTGGTCTTTGCATCGTTAATGCTTTTTGCTGGTTGGTTCCATTATCACAAAGCCGCTCCCAAATTGGCTTGGTTCCAAGATGTAGAATCTATGTTGAATCACCACTTAGCGGGGTTACTAGGACTTGGGTCTCTTTCTTGGGCGGGACACCAAATTTTTGTACTAGAAAACTGTTTTAAAAAACAGCAAAAAAGCTATCACAAACAAAACATAAATCACATCAAAAATATATTAATAATAAATTTCATACCCGTATTTCTATACGTATGTTTTGATGCAATTTAAATATTAAAGTGATATATAAATAAACATAAAAAATTGAGTTAGATATGTAAAAATTTAAGAATTTTGTGGTATGCATATAAATCACCCAAAATTTTATTATTGCATAATATGGAAAAAGAAACTCACTATGAATAGGAAAGCAAAATGTTTACTAGAGGATTTTCATAGCAATAGAAGATATATATAAAAAAAAAGATTCTAACCAGACCACATAATGATGAATTGAACATAGAATATTACCTTAAAAATTAGCATTGGCCTAGTAGTTTGATCCATAATTTAGGTTATAAAGCAGCTCCCTTCGACCTTCACCGCCCATCATATAACCGAATTGATGAACCCGAGATTGTAACCGCTCATCACTATCGACGTCTAACTCACGAGAGCATCGTCTTCGGACCTTCTTAAGCATCTCCTTTGAGGGTGTGAATCCTGCATCAACCTGGCAGTGACAAGGTAGCAACCATGATGATGAAAATGGAATAAAATATGTATTGAGATGGATACGTGCGGTCACAAGACCGTCTGGAGACAAATCAGGATGCATCACGTCACTCAGTACACAGTATCGGTACACATCAAAAAAAGTGATGTGGGCTATCCTAATTCGCCTCCGGACGGTATCCTGTGACCGCACATAATAATTTCTCATTGAGATGAGTTGTACTTCAATTACATTTATTTTGAGATGACTGTAATATGAATATTAGTGAAAACTTGCAGCATACCATTTCATCTATCACAAGAAGAGCAGCTTTGGGATCTCGGTTGGCAAGATGTGCATCCACAAGCAATGTATATGTTGTGGCATTAGGTTTGACGCTCAAACTGACTAAATGCTCAAAAACTTTACAAGCCTCTGATGTCTGTCACAAGAATAAAGTTGAAAATTGCATAAATTAGAAGTAATTATAATATTTAGAGGAAAATCTAGTGAAAGAATATTGTATGAAAGATACCTTTTTAACTTTTCCAAATGCGCACATGAGAGCATTGTATGAATGTATATCAGGTGTTAATCCAATCTTTTCAGCTATTGCCTCAAACGTCTCATATGCCCGGTCGAGATCCCATATGTTAGCACAACCTAATACAACACAATTGAGAGCAGCAACCGACTTGTAAGGAGGATCTGAATTACTTAAATTCTCCAACTGAACATAAACCTGTGATGTAATTAAGCAAGCAGCAGAAAAATTATAGAAAGACCAGTATAACATGAAACCAAAAATAAATTGACTAAAGTTACAATACCTAAAATATTACTATACCAGCCAAAATAATACAAGAAAAGTGATCTCTTCAATCTTGTATGTTGCATCGATATAAAGGCTATGTGTGAGAGGATTAATTATTATATGCGGACGTCGAATGCCGTCTGAAGACCAATCAAAATATGTCACGTCACCTCTTGCTCGGTACCGTAACTCGGTACTGCTGAAGTAGCGCATTCTGATTGATCTCCGGACGTCGTTCTGCGTCCGGTCTCCGCACAAAATAATTTCACATGTGAGAGAGGCATATTCAATCAGGAAAAACTTTAAAAAGCCAATACTATAGTTCCAATAAGGCTAAGAGTTTGATTCGGAGATTGAAGATCCCACCAAAAGTAGAATGCTTTTTGCTAGAATCGAATTTGAGTTATATTACGATGGACTGAATAAAGCTTGGACTGAGTTGGACTTGAATTGAATGGAGCTAACTCAAATCAGATTGAAGTGTTCGAACATGTAGTAGAAGCATTTAATTATACTTGCATTAATGCATATCTCATGAATGCAGCTTTTATATGCATATATGCATGAATGGATGGATGGATGGATGTAACCAAAATATGTTTTAGGAGAAAAAAACTTGATCTAAAAAGCACATGAATTATCAGCTTGAATAGACAAAAAAAAGACCTGGCTTGAATCAAAATTAGAGAGCTAGGCCAAATCAAGATTGAATAGAACCATCAGATTTGGATTGCAAACGACAGAATGACTTCAAGACCTGATCGTTTCCAAACCAATCCTTTATGATGCGCAGAATAATATGAAGTAAATTTACGGCACAAAAATTTCATGACAAAGAATAAAAGTACCATAATATTCGTATTTTTTAAACAAATAAAAAGAAAAAACATTAAAATGCATAAAAGCATAACTAGACTAGCAAAAGAACCAAAGCACACAGTAGTACAACTTAATTATACATTTTGCAAGAGATATGAGCTGACAAGCATGAAAAAAGAATCGAACTACAAACGGACCAAAATCATACCGAGTCCAAAGTTGAGAATCCATTCTTGCAGCAAGCAGTAACCAACGGGCCTAAAGAAGTAAAAGGAGAAAACAACTCATTATCAACATCCTCAGAGTTCCCATAGGTTGTTTCGAGCTCATTCAGAGTACTAAAAGCACGTTGCAGATTTCCTAGGGACGAATATGCATAAATTTTTGCAAGATAAGTCTCTGGATTTGGTGCCCTCTTTTGGCGAAGAGAGCGCTTCAGTATAGACCAAGAAGCATCTATAAGAGTAGAATCAAACGTTCTGCCTGCAGTAGCAAGGGCTGAAGCTACCAATCCTTCATCCACGGAAAGAAGAATAGGAGGGCGTGCATTCTCACCACGAGCTATCCAACGAGCCAAAAATTCCAAGGCAAAGAAAGCAAGTTTACTATGATCCGCTTGCATTGCAACGTCTGCAATGTAGTTGCACAGTTT
The DNA here is from genome assembly GCF_001605985.2 of Dendrobium catenatum. Classification (NCBI taxonomy): domain Eukaryota; kingdom Viridiplantae; phylum Streptophyta; class Magnoliopsida; order Asparagales; family Orchidaceae; genus Dendrobium; species Dendrobium catenatum. Next base: position 1,120,663 of record NW_021319746.1, on the reverse strand, counting down.
CCAAGTCGGAGATAAGGCTTTGTTTTGATCGGTTGTCTGAGAATTTCCAGTGGAAACTAATCAGCACGAAGAACAAAGCGTTCAAAAACTTGCAGGAAATACTAAGAAACATGAAAAACTCTTTTTTGGCCGAATCTTTCTATGTTAATGAAACTCAATACATACCTTGCATTTTTCTATAATTAAAGCTAATGTGTCCAACTTCCCAGTGCTAACACAGCTTTGTACATATTCTGTAAATACACTTGATGAGAGCATGAAGCCAGATTTGAGAAGCATTTCCAAGTATTTCAATGCAGAATCAATTTGATTCTTCAAGAGTAGAAGACCAATAACCAAATTGTAAGATTCATCATCCGGCATACAACCGGTTAGCAGCATCCTGATGTCAAAGCAAATAGAAAATCATTAGAAGGGTGGAAGTGACAGATTGGAAAGAAAAGTTGGAAGAAAGCCTTCATTTTCTAACGACCTTCGTGTTATTCTATTTTTGTTCAACATTTATAAATAGCATAAGAAAACCTGAAACTGAGTATACGCATTGGGGAATAAATGACAAATTGCAAATCATGCAAATATTTGATTTCATAATAAATTAAAGATCTTACAATAGCAAATAAATCTAATAAGAATTGAGAAAAAATACTTAATTAGTGGAATCATAATAGCATATGCAACTGGGTCTAAGATTTCAGTAACAACAACAAATAACAGCAACAAATGAGTGTCCAAACAGAAATTTGCGCAATGTGGAGAAAGAGAATCAAAAGAATGTTTTTTTTATGACATTTGAATTTAATGGATAACTCCTAAAGTTTTTGCATTGTGTCCCTACTACTCCTAAAGTTGAATATGATTAGAAGAAAAACTACAATTTTTCAATCATATTTCAGAAATGAGAAGAAGCTTTGCAAACAAAAGTTTGCCTTAGATCACATGAATTTGAAACATAAACAACATCCACAATCATGCAAAGTAGCATTAGCAGTTAAAACTATTATTTCCACTATTTTGAAAACCGGACCGGACCGGCCGGTTCAACCTGTTCAACTGTGAACTAGTCTGGTGGCCGGTCCGATCGAGCTTCAGAACCAGCTCTGCATCGGACCGGATCAAACCGGATAGAACCGGCGGTTCAACCGTTGAACCAGTCCGGGCTGGAAAGAACCGACCGGTTTATAAAAAAATTGTATTTCTATTTTAATTAAAATTCTAGAAACATATTTTAGTTTATTAAATTTTCTTAAACTTTTATAAAATATTTTTATTAAATATGATTATTAATTCATCATAATATATGAAAGTTATCTTAAATACGTCACATAATTTATTTTGCAAAGGAGTGTACTTCTCACTTTATAAAGGGTTCAAGGAAACATCCTCAAACTCCCCCTATGATGATGTGTATATTATATTAAGTATTATTCTTATAAATATATTATTCTTAAATGATATTTATATGTATAAAATTTTATTATATATTTTAAAATTTTATAAATATTATTAAATGCTCATATACTTATATTATATGATTTTTATTTTATTAAAATTTAATAATATTATTATTTATTACGTCATCCGGTTCGACCCCGATTCGACCGGTCGAACCGTGAACCTCTCCCTCTTCCGGTTCGTTGTCCGGTCTGGTTTTCACAAACTTGATTATTTCACTCTAAAATGTTTAATTATGACTCAACTAGCTATGTATGATAATACAATCTAATATAATGTGCTGCTCATAGTCATAGATGTACCTCGTGTTATTTTGGATAGATCTTACTTGCACGATTTAGATGTTACTCTTTTTTGGAGGTCAAATTCATATTTTTTAGGGTAAATGCAATAGAGTAATCTTGAAACCTACAGGTAAAGCTGAGCATGCAAAAAAATAAAGCAACTCCAGACAAGTGAATGAGTTATTGCATATACTAATTAAACATATATTTGAGAAAAGAGTACGCAAGGAATGTCTAAAAATGTGTTAGACCGATCCAGCCGGTTCCGCGTGGACTGGCCCAGTGGAACAGAGGCAGAAGAGTCCACCTCTTTCTGTAGGCGTGATCCGACTGCCGATCCTCACAGAGCCATTTAGGAAGATTTTTTAAGGGAGTTTAGGAGGAAAATTGAATGTAAGGACTGTTTAGATATTTCCTTTTGAATTGTATGCATTAATTTTTTTATTTTTATTTCTTTTTTTTTTTCTTTTTTGAATTGTATGCATTAAACAGTTTGTTTTTATAGGGTTAGGGCATCTTGAATTTGGCTGAAATTTGAGATCTCTTAATTTGTCTTGGGCTCTAGCGGCGTCTAGTGATTGAGAGAGAGAGATCCTTCTCTCGAATTAAGGATCACTTGTATCTTGTTTGTTTTTCTTCCGTTAACTGATTTTTGCATTAAAATCTATTGTTTTCCCTGATTTTCATTGGAGTTGGGAAGAGTTTTCTCTCTGTTTTTCCAAAGATTGATAGGAAATATTTGCAATCTAGAAGTGTTTCCTATCAAAATGTTAATTAAATATTAGTTGATTTTAAAGATTTTTATTCAGACAAACTTCTTAATGAATAAACATCATTAAGAAGCATATAATATGTTATTAATTTAGTTCATAGTCATCATTATCTAGATTACCTAATTATTAGATGAATCCTAGCATAATAAACATAAGAGATAAGTTAATGAGTTACTTAAAAGGGATTGATCATAAAGGGCAAGAATTCATGCATCGTACCTTCTTTACTTGCAGCTAAGAAAGATAGTATTTGGTGAATGTGTGTAAGCAATAGAGTCATTAACAAAATCATCATAAAATATAAATTTTACATGCCTTGTTTAGATGATGTGCTAGATATAATGAGTATTGTAATATTTTCTAAAAATGATTTAAGAAGCGGCTATCATCATATTAGAATAAGGGAATGTGACAAGTGAAATGTTATTTTTAAAATCAAATATGCATTATAGAATTAACCAAGGCACCTTGTACCTTCATAATAATAAAGAACCATATCTTACGACCTTTTATTGGAATGTTTCTTATTGATCAATTCATGATAATTTAATTTATAAGAACTATAAATTGATTCTAATAAGATTAAAGCGATGAATAATTGGTCAAAATCTATTAATACATATGAAATTCAAAATTTTCATGATTTGGCTACTTTTATAGATGAATCTTAAAAGATTTGATATTATTACGACTCCAATTAAAAATGGTATAAATCTATTAACCATGCTCTTATTGATATTTAAAAAAAAAGACTTAATAATGTATATGATCATAAGCTGCTCACTTTTAATAAAAAAACTTATGATTTCTTGTGACGCATCTAGCGTTGTATTGGATTAGTGTTGAGTGAAGAACATCTTATTGCATTCTACAGTAAAATATTGATTGAAGCTAAAAATAATAATTTAAATATGATAGAAAACCCTATCTTGTTGTACAAGATCTTCGTTGTTAGAGATACTATTTATTAGCGAAAGAGCTTCTATTATATTCTGACCATCAAAGCTTTAAATATTTGAGTTCCTAAAAGAAGTTGGAATATAGATATACTATGTGGGTTGAATTTTTATAGGAATATTCTTATGTATTCAAGTATTGTGTTAGAATTGAGAATAAAGTACTGCATGCTTAGAAGTTTTTGCAATTTTACATGCAATGCAGATTAAGGTGACTAATTTTGATTATATATATAAGAAAGGTATATTACTTGTGAGGATTTCGATAAGATTTATCAAACTTAAATAATAATTTCTCAGTTAAGCAAAAACTACATAACAAATATGTTTATTTATTCAACGGTATACATCTTTGTATTCTTGTTTCATCACCCAGAGATTTTCTAATTTTATGACAATATGTTGGGAGTGTTGCTAAAATTTTGGTAGGGATAAGATAATTACAATAACAAAGGATGGGTATTTTTGGCCAAGCCAAAAATAATATATAAAACATATTGTCTAAAAATATAAGATTTATAAAATTGCTAATGCATCTCACATGACCAAACTGTGTTTTTTTTTAATCAAGAATCAATCAATTATTTTTTTAAAACACTTGAGAAGAAAATGGGAATATAAATTAGGTTTCAACTAATTTTCATCCACAAACTTATGGAAAAATGTAGTAAACAAAATATTAGAAGACATGTTATGTTGTCGGATAAAAAATCATGGATGGGATTTGACACTGTGACTTAATTAGCAGGAAATTTGTCTATTAATAGGTTTTTGGCACGATTCTATTTGAAATTGTCATAAGGTATCAACCCAGAAAGCCTATAGATATTATTAATCATCCTATAGAGCCTAAGCTCTAGTAGATTCGCAAAGTATTAAGTATATACACAATTTGCATGAGGATATTTGAAAAAAGCTGGCTACTATGCTAATTACAAGTTTTCTGCTAATGTGAACAAAATATATGTGTAATCAAACTTGATGATAAAATCATGGTGCATTTAAATCCAAAAAAAACTTCTATCAATGACCTTTAAGAATTGAATGTGATGAAGTCAAGACCATTTAAAATTTTACAACATATTAGAACTAATGCCTCTAAATTAAAAATTATAAAAATAATATTATTAATCGAATTTTAAATGTAGCTAACTTGATCTTATTTCATGTGTCTACAATCAATTCCTTGGAATTTTCTCTCTTTCCACCATTTCCATGTGTGTCCACATCCAATCGGACCAATCCTCCATCAGATACTTCCATAGAATTTGTTCTTGAGGCTATTCAAGAAGGTATGATTGAATTTACTGTTGATGGTATATTCCAAAAATATCTCGTGACCTAACAAACATTACTACTATAAAACCAACTCAAAGAATAAGATTTTGGATGCTTTGTAGTGGCTAGCCAATTTTCTCAACCAAACCTTCAAGGATGAAGTTTTTTTTTTCACTACATATATCCAAAACAGCTTTGACGAAGGCAGATTTACTGATGTGATGCAAGTTTGGAGTTACAGAAGATTATAAAGAGAATTTACTAAAAGTTTGACCGTTATAAAATTATGCGTCAATTCCAAGTTAGTTACAAGAATTTTCAGTATTTCACATGCTAAGGCAAAGAGTTGTATGAAGATTAATCAAGACAATTTAATCAAATACAAAGGCGAAGTAATGTAAGAGCTTAACACACAAATCCAAAAGTTAATAAGGAGTTGTTCACTTTGAGGATTTACTCTCTTCCCTACGAATCTAGGTTGAGCGGAGAAAGATCGTCCACACTAGAAATAAGGTAGCCATTAGGAAGGACGAGCTGAGGAACGTCATTGTTGGGAAGTTAGTCGGAGGCGGAGGTGGTGCGGGTGGATAACCGTTGATGATCCACTCATAGTCCGAGAATTGATCGTCGATGACGTCCACGAGGGTGGGGAATATTCGGTTTAAGTAGTCTTCCACGGTGTTGTCAAAACCAAACCCGACGTCGAAGAATGGTGATCGAACGATGTGGATGTCTCCGTAGGTGTCGAGTACGAATCCACTATCAACTTCGGGATCCGCCATGCATCATTTGCATGTAGGTGAGAGAGCACGCTAAGGAAACCCAAAGAGAGGAAAGGTGGTGGACGGCTTTGAGAGGTGGAGAGGAGAGTGCAATTTCTTGGTAGAGAATAGGCTAGGTTGGGGGTGGAAAGGTTTAGATCTAAATCTGAAATTATTCTCATATTTTAGTAATTTAGGAGAGAACTAATTTGAAATTAGATCCCAAAATTGATTGCAATTAATGCCTTGATGGAGGATTAATGGGAGGGAGCCATGTAAGGGGACTGGCGGTAGGGAGAGAAAGAGAGGAGACAGGAGAGAGGTTTAAAATAAAACTGAAATTAATTTCAGTTTTAGAGAGTTTGGAAGGAAAATATTTTGAAATCAATTTGGATTTCAAACATGGATGAGGGAGTTAATGTGCAATCAATGGGGACAAATGAGGTAGCAACTAGGAAGGACGAGCCGAGGAACGTTGTTGTTGGGAAGGTAGTCGGAGGCGAAGGTGGCGCGGGTGGATGACCGTTGATGGTCCACTCGTAGTCCGAGAATTGATCGTCGATGACGTCCACGAGGGTGGGGAATATTCGGTTCAAGTAGTCTTCCACGATGTTGTCAAAACCAAACCCGACATCGAAGAATGGTGATCGAACAATGTGGATGTCTCCGTAGGTGTCGAGTACGAATCCACAATCAACTTCGGGATCCACCATGCATCATTTGCATGTAGTTGAGAGAGCACGCTAAGAAAACCCAAAGAGAGGAAAGGTGGTGGACGGCTTTGAGAGGTGGAGAGGAGAGGTGCGATTTCTTGGTAGAGAATAGGCTAGGTTGGGGGTGGAAAGGTTTAGATCTAAATCTGAAATTATTTTCAGATTTTAGTAATTTAGGAGAGAACTAATTTGAAATTAGATCCCAAAATTGATTGCAATTAATGCCTTGATGGAGGATTAATGGGAGGGAGCCATGTAAGGGGACCGGCGGTAGGGAGAGAGAGAGGAGACAGGAGAGAGGTTTAAAATAAAACTGAAATCAATTTCAGTTTTAGAGAGTTTGGAAGGAAAATATTTTAAAATCAATTTGGATTTCAAACATGGATGAGGGAGTTAATGTGCAATCAATAGGGACCCATCATAGGGCCGGCGGTATCAAGGAGGAGGGAGGGGATTTGGGAGGATGAGGACGAGTTTCCAAATAGAGGATGATGACTAGGAAAGAAAATTTATTGAATCCAATTTAATTTAATTTGAAATTGAATTCAATCATAGAAACTTTCCTAAATTGGATTTCTTAATTTGGAAAGAATTTGAAATTCAAATTTCAAAGAAGGCTGGGGGAGAGAGGGGTGGTGGGCGGATGGGGGAAGGCCGGCAGCAAGGTAGCCGGCCGGTGGTGAAAAGGCAGCCGGCGGATTGGGGCTCCAAGGGGCGACGGCAACAGGGTGGGCTCGGATTCTTCAAGCTCTTGGGTTTGGATTGTTGTCTTTTATGGGGGAGGAGGTAAGAGACTAAGGATCGCAAGCCTCAACGATTCATCCAATATAACTCACAAAGAGATCTAGTAGAAATGAACTCACCAAGAGATCTAGGAGACACGAACTCACAAAGAGAACACAAGAGAAAATTTCATTCATCAAATCAATCATCCTCATACATGATAAGAGAGCCATATATATAGGCTTCCAAACGACAACTAACACAAAAGACTAGAATGCCCCTTGGGCTACAATAGCGACCAACTACCCATAAGGGAAAAAACGGAAAAACTGAAATAAAATGCTTAATACATAAAATGCTAATACACATAAGCATAAAAAATAAAGACTATCCATCATGGCCATCGATCTCCTGTGTCGCCTCTGATAAACGCGTCGAAACCTCTTGTCGATGTCCCCATCATTTACATAAACCTTGAGGTGGAAAATTCCTCTGTAGCTTCCTTAGCATTATCTGAATGCAACATCAGCATCAATGCATAATCTGCCTTTGTAACTTCAACTTCAATTACTTCTTCAGAAATAGCAATGAGGAATTTTTTATCCTTCCATTTCAGCCTCTTCTCTGAATATACAGTATAGCAATTATTGAGCAATGCCCTGCTTTTTACAATAACAACGCGATGATATGACATCTTGCTTCTCTACAGTTAGACCTTCAGTCCTCTCTTTCTTAAAAGTTGTAATCCCTGATTTTTTTCCAATCCAAAGAGAGATTTATTTCCTCAACTTCAAGAACTTTTATGGTAGCTTGAAGGACATTAATAACTAGAAAAGCTTCACTTGTGATTAGGATTTCATTAAGCCCTGTTACATGTTTCATAGATATGGATTTCCCATTAAATAGAATTTTTAAAACAATTATATGCTTTTAAAATTTATCGTCTACTCTTGCACATTTTTCTCATAATCCTGCGTCCAACTCTACCATCGAATCCACTTTCTTCTTCATGCATGAGGGTGCAAATTTTAGCTTTTAATAAGCTTTTAAACATTTTCCATGTCATCGTTAGTAGATCCTAATTTTTAAATTGTGAATTCCAATTTGCTAAAACATGAGAGGATAACTTCAAATAATCAAATACAATTTTTTTTCTCTCGGGATAATTATAAACCATTAAATACATTTTCATAAGCTCAACCCAAATGTTTACTATATCAATTTTGATGGTTTCATCAAAGTAAGGCAACCGTAACTTTGTGTTAGACAGGTCCAATCGGCCACTTCTATGGGTCTCGTTCAGGTTTGTAGCAGGAAGGGGGCAGCGGCAAAGGAAGGAGAGAGAGAGAGAGAGGGTGGGTCCACTTGATATTCAAATTCAAACTTGGAGCCAAATGAGGGGGCGGCATGGGCTTTTTTGTCTTTTGGCTCTATTGTTTAATTGCATGCCTTAAGTATGATGAAAATTAGGGTTAGGGTTATACTTGATTATTATTTCTCTTGGAGTTCTATTAGGTGTCTTGGGCTCTAGACTCATCGTCTAGAGATTGGGAGAGAATGATCATGCTCTCAAATTTAGGATCAATTGTATCTTTGATTTGTGCTTGCTTTGATTTGATTCCTATAATGGGAGTGTTTTCACCTAAGTTCTCGAGTTTTTCTCGGTGTTTTTACGAATTATTGTTAGGTTTTCTTGCGAACTCAAGTATTTCGCATTAGGGTTACTTGCAAACTCAAGTATTTCCTATCACGTTGTTTCTATCTTGAGGGATACTCTTCTCATCTTCTCTCCTTGATATATTCTCCTCTTTAGATATATATATATTTTCTACCCAAACAACTAGTGGTGGAGCAAATGATGGTGGTAATATAATGTCACCTTGGAAATAAGAGCTTCAATGGCAGCCATCAATGTAGTGATCTAATTAATCATTTGTTCTTTCAGACTATAAATAACTAAAATTGTCTATAATTTATCCTCAAAGTTACAAATGTTAGGCTTCATAAAAGTATCAAGGGATTCATTCACACACCTTAATTTAACAAGGAAAAAAAAATTCCTGCGTAGTATTTTGATTAACAAAAAAAAAACAATCCTAATATTGGTGGTACAAAAGACTCATGGAACTAGTAGGAGGACTTCTGGATTAATGATTTAGGATTTTGTGAATATATGGAAGGGCAATGGGTATTTTGCTACTATCCTAGCATAGATAGAGACAAATCACCATCTCTTGGGAATCATACACTACATCATTTGGATTTGATCATCCCTTGGAATTCATGCTACTAGAGGAAAGGGGAGGATTTGGATGGAAAAGCTTGGCTAAAACCTAGAGAGAAAGGGATGTTGAGGAGGAATTATTTTAACTGCTTCAAATTTAATTGATAAATCCTAAGGCCTAATATTTAGAGAAAAATAAAAGTCAATACAAATAAATCAACAATTCAAACTAAATGTACTAATTTAGGCATCTTATCATGAATATTCAACATCCATGTAAATTATGGCAAGTCGTTATCTAATTGATTCTTCCAATAAAGTGGTTGGTCATATCGGCGAAGCAGAGAATTTTGTGAAGAGATATTTGGAGTAATTTTCTTGATACTCTCGAATCTAATTTTAAGTAGCTAAATAAGCCTCTTTTCAATTTATATTTGCAAATTAATTCCCCTAACATTAATTCTACGAATTTTCTAGAGACTTCTAGATAATGCTTTGGGTCGAGGGTTTATTCAGATATTGCAATGAGGGGAGATTGAGTTACGACGATGTCTATTAGATGTGATCAAACAAAGCGAAAATTAGAGGGCAACAATCGTGAGGCAATTATATGACAATAACATTGCTAGCAGTCATCCTTTGTAGAAGTTGCATTCAATCAGGATTGGACAAATTGAGATGGAGAGTGAGTTGCAATGTAGGCGCGGTAGCGATGCAATCATGAATATACATATACGGGGCTTTAATAAAAAAATCATTCAAAGATAAGGTTACAAAATATATGAAAAAGCAAGTTCAATGAGAGGAACTAAGGAGAAGAGAGAAGAGAGAACCAACTTTAACTAATTAGGAGAGATGAGGAAGAATAGGAGAGGAATCTTAAATTTAAATTCATTCAATAATATTCCAAATACAAGCCTTATTTATAGTAATAGAGTAACAAAGATAAAGTAGAATAATGTAAAATCAAATCATCCAACATTAAACCAAATCCTAAAAAACAATTCAACGTTGAACTTAAGATGATAAAAAAGGACAACTCATCTTGATTTAAAAAAAAAATGAATCTAATAAATCCAAATACCTTAATTAAAAAAAATAAAGGTGAAATCTAAGTTAAAATAATACAGCAACATCAAGTCTTTATCCCACTACGCAGCTAAATGAATCCTTTTTCTCCATTGTGTCCGGTTAAGAGTCAAATTCTCATTTAGATCTAATAAAGAAAGGTCATTTCTAATATTTTCTAACCAAGTCTTTTTAGGGCTACCTCTAACTTTCTTTACATAGGCCAAATCTAATGCATCTACTCTCCTAACCGGGTCATCGGTCAACATCCTCATTTTTCTAGTTAGATATCAATAAATTACTCTTTACAACAATTCTTCAACAAACTTAACTTAACCTACAAGATCCCATCAAAACAAGCACGTTTCATACTGCAAACAGATTGGTGACCTCAGGTAAACAAGAAAAAAGTTGAAAATATCAAGTGCACTTTTTTCCTAAAAAAATTTGGATCATACTAGGAACCAGACAATAAGAAAACATTTATTAAAATTTGCTATCCTATATAAAATAATCAATATTATCATTAGCAAAACCTTCTACAACTAACTTTATTAAAAAAGTTTATGAACCAAAACTTTCACCCAACCCATCAAAAGTAACATCTGAAAAAGGGTCAGACGAGATACAGAGAAAGATAAATGTTTTCTATGGTGTAAGAGAACAAAAAAAAAGGCAATAGCCAAGTGCATTCCTAATGACATGTCGACACTCAATACATCTGAACTGTAAGCGGGCATTCCAATAGTTACTTCCCACAACAAGAGAACTGTAGTATCTACGAAGCTATCCAAGAGTTTGATAAGACGAATATGACATTCAAGTGAATAGAGAAACGGAAATCATAACAACAAAAGCAGACCCAAATAGCTGGCATAAGGCTAACGATGATGATGACCATGGCCACCATGATTATGAAATAATAAGCCAGCAACTGACTAGCTAATTGAAGGAAAACAAAAAATGATGATCTAACCGGTCAAGAAGCTTTGCGGCGGCCTCATATTCCCTTGCCTGATACATGGCCTTGAGCACCAAATTATACGATGCAGTGTTGGGTGAGATCTCGTATTCCTGCATCTGTGCGACAAGATCAAGCAGCTCACCGGCAGACGCTCCCATCATCAGATTAGCCCTCAAGTAATGATTGTAGAGGTTCACATCAGGCCTGTTTGGTTTCCCACTGGCGTCCAGCGACCTGATCCAGAATTCGAATAGCTGTTTCAAATCGGACCACCGCTGCGAAAGCATCCAATCTGCAAACACGGACATTAGGCTAGCCAAGTCCAACGTCTGCGAGAATGCCATTATGCGAGCGCTGGAGTGATCGAACCCAACCGGAACAAGCGAATGACCGCCGAGTGCTGCAGAACCAACACTAGGATTTCGCCAGTTCTCCTGGTAGAAGGGGCTTCCCGATGACGGATTGGGAGGAAGAGGGCTCGCTTCAGGAGGGATCTCTTGCAAATACGGCTCCTGAGAGAGGAATGGAAAGCCGGAGATAAGACGAATGAACGTAGGGCTTAGGGTTTTACAGTGGAAGAAGCTGGTCCTTGAGAGGATCGTCATCCTCACCGCCATTGACGAGCTCGAGCGTAAGCTGGATAGAGCTGTGACCGAGATGAAGCTAACTGAAGGTTGGTTAGGGTTTGGAATGTCTACGGTCGAGGAACGGCTCAGTCGCTGGAGATGGGTTCAGTTTGTGAAGAAATTGTTCTGTTCGGCATTGCGAGGCCTGACGGCCTCGGAATACTTGGCCATTTTTGCCATTGTAAACAGGTAAATTCTGCCAGGAAAATATACAAAAATTTTTGTGGGTGAAATTTATCATTTTGTATATATAATTATCATTTTTATATAATTACAGCTTAACAAGTAATACAACTTAAAAAAAAAATGTGGTGCAAAAAGGGAAGAGGAAGTAAAAGGAACGCATTAGAATTATTTGGATGAGTGAAAAATGAATGGAAGACTTTTTTTTTGACGTAAAGTAAATGCTAGTAAAAATTGTGATCTGGGTAGCCGGCAGTCAACGATGGGCGGTGGTCAGGTGCGGAGCAGTCGCCGTCTGCGGCGGAGTTGTGGCGGCTGCAGGGCGGTAGTGGCAACTAGCAGGGTGGCAGTGGCAACCAACGGGGCAACGGTGGCGGCCAAAGGCCGGCTATGGGGTGGCAATGGGGGCTGCCGACGAACAATGGCGGCAGGCAGCGAGCAGCAGGTGGCGGCAGAGACATTGGCTACCACGGGTGGTCAAGCAAGCACTTGAGCAATGTAAATCGTTTAAAGAATAAATATGCCTTGAACTAAATGAACTAAAATTAAATACACTGTATTTACTTTATTTTATCTTCGATTTACTTTTCATCAAACCAAATATTATTAAGGGTATAAGTGAGATGAGCTGACTCAAGCCCGACTCCTACTGAGCTCATGAATCGAGCTTATTGAGCTAGGAGCTCGAACTCATATATTAAACAAGACCAAATTCTAATTTGATTAAACTTAGATATTTCTTATATATAAAAAAGAAGCCAACAAGAAAAAGTGGGTGAATATTTCTTGTTTATCACTTGAATTTCTTTTTTAAGCTAATAGCCTTTTAAAAAGTATTAGTTAAAGTCACCAAACCAATTAGTCACACAAAAAGGCACTAATTATTTAATTTCTCAAAGAAGAGATAGGTAAAAAAAATATTAATTGAAGCTTGCTAAGAAGTTTGAGTTCATTGTTACTCAAGCTCAACTAAACTCATTTACAACCCTCATGCCTCCTCAACAATTTTTCCATACATCTCTTCATCTATGGTCATTAGCTAGATATTGTATTTAATTTGCAGACCTAATCTAAATTATTTATCATTAGTTTTATATATTTGTTAACAAGTATTTGTTTTGATGATTCTACTTCTCTACAAGAATGACTGGATTTGTGTAGAGTTTCTACAACAACAACAACATCAAGCCTTTATCCCACTACGTGGGGTCGGCTACATGAATCCTTTTTCTCCATTGTGTCCTATTAAAAGTCAAATTCTCGTTTAAATCTAATAAAGAAAGGTCATTCCTAATATTTTCTAACCAAGTCTTTTTAGGTCTACCCCTACCTTTCTTAACATAAGTCAAATCTAATACCTCTACTCTCCTAACCGGGTCATCGCAAGGCCGCCGTTTTATGTGACCAAACCATCTAAGGCGACTTTCTCTAATCTTATCTTCTACTGGAGCTACTCCAACCTTTTCACGTATATGCTCATTTCGTGTTGAGTTCTACTGGAGCTACTCCAACCGTACGTATATGCTCATTTTATATATTTATGTGTAGAGTTTCTCCAACTGGATAATAAAAAAGATACAACAATTTATTTTTTAATCAAAAAATATATTGATTAAACATATAAGTATATAACTTTAGGTTCAAAAGCTCACAACTTATGTTCATGTAGCTCACCATTACTCAGCTTGAATAAATACAACAACCTAACATATATATACTTGATGGCATCAAAATCTAACCTAAAATGACTAAGTTTAAGTCAAAATTTAAGGAAACTAGAAATACTAACATGAGTCTAAGCAAAGCTAATTGTATAGGGTGGCCTATAACAAGCAAGTAAGCCTAATTAGCAGTAATTATGTACAACATGTGATTCATTTTAGTTAGACACAGCCCTCTTAATATTTCTAAAGGGACTTACAATATCTATTTTTTTGCACTCAATTTATAACGTACATGTGACTAAATATTATCAAGAATAGAAGTTAACATAAAAGATATCCTCCTATATCAACCCCGCAAGGCCGTCTTGGGGAGACCAACTACTAGTGAGAAACAATCGGGTTGCTAATATCCTACCCATAAGTACACCTTTTGATAGGCTACTTTAAAGTTATCATTTGGATATCCCCAAGCAAACTGCATGCTCCAACCTAGTAGTTCATCATGAGACCAACCCCCGCTGCATAGTCTTCTAATCATAAGAACCTTTAGCAATAAAGTTTACCTCTCAGTTATTATTTCGTCACTTATTATCATAAGCCAGCAATCTCAACCTTTCGTGCTTCCTAGTCACTCTCGACTCTCAATAATAACTAATGCATCCATATTATACAATAATTTACCCAAGCCAATAACAATAATTTATTCCTCTCATATTACATAATAATCATCTCAAGCTGTGTACCTCAACCCTTTAATAAATGTTATATGCCTTCATTCTCTTAATTAACTATAGCTTGAAGTCTCCTCCATTTATTTTGCTTCCTTTCTTGTTCATCTCAACAAATCACTAAGAACTCAATTGACTCTTGGTCTACTCTGTCTAAGATACCACCATGAAACCATTGACATCATACCACTCAATCAAAGCATATTCTTCCCATATTCCATTAGGAGATGCTATAGATGCTCCATATAAAGTAGCCCGCTATAATCATGACACATGTCACATACCTTCCACATCTCAAAGTCATGATAAGAGTTATGTCAACACCATACGGATAGGTCAATCATAACCTTACAATTTTGTTCATTAGTCTAACATGCCTTCTATTCATCTGATCATACAATAATAACCACATAACACTTATTCAGTTTATATCTTGCCATGTGTACTTCATGTCACTTCATTGTAAATTACAGATCAACATCCTCTTATAAGGAAATAAAACTCATCTATGGTAACACAAGATTTTCATTTGATTTGCTTGGTTGAGTTGTGACCTTATATTTTGAAAAGGACTTGTTAGCTCATCCTCTTCTTTTTCATCATCTCTCACATACTAACACCACTTTATTGGATAAGCTGGATGCCCCTTTAATGTTGCGTATTTTGCCTATAGTTCAATATAAGTATTCAAAATAAAGTCTTATATTGCATTGTAATTGTTAAATACGAAAATTACAAACTTTGCATTCTATTTTATATTTTTATAATAATGTTGTGTTACACTTTCATTTGGAATCAAGTCAAATACTTATTTTTCAATATATCATAAATGCTACCCAAAGATGAGAACTCCTCGCTTCTACGCATATCAAAAATGTATGTGGATAGTTGGTGCTCTAGATACACAAGTTCAACTACTAAATTTTTTTTTGGATATCTCTGCAAGCTAAATTAATTTCCCCTTATCATAAACAGATAATAAGTTACTTAGATTAAGACATGAAACACAAAGAAACAATTTAGTACTATCTTCAATTAGCCTTGAATGTAGAAATCATGGTAGGAACATCAACTTTAAACACATTACAAAAACGTGAAACTTCATCTAATCAAGAAGCACATCCATTCTCTCTCATTATTTATAATCGTTGTTCGGAGACTTGCACCAATTTTATTGCATTCAAAATATCTTTATCTTTTCTCTATAATGCTTGTGATAATTTATTTGTAACACCAAAAATATCAATCATTAAGTGTATTGTAAGGATAAAATCAAAAGATTCTATAGCATCTATTAGAATGTTAGCATCGACAGAATGTTAATCATGAACCACATCTTCCTTGATAATTTCAAGCAATTCAATCACCGAAGCATACATTTTCATTAAATTAATTAACATATGAAAATATGAACCCAACGGGTGTCACCAGCTTGTTGTAAACTTGTCTCTTGATTCAAACCTCTACCACTGCTCAAGTCTCCCTTATTTAGTTGAAAATTTATTTAATAATGTTTGATGGCTCTAAGAGTATCAATCCTCTTATATGAAGCTCCAACATTATTTGCAATTCTTGAAGTGATCTCAAATAGATGCTTCATATTCTAATGATTTTTTGCTACAACCACTAATCAAATTGGAGCTGATGAGTAAATCAATGAACATAAAATATTTGAGGGTTATCATTAAGTATTAGTGCTTTAAAATCATGAAACTCCCCTCATATATTAGATGCCACATTATATCCTTGACCACAAATCTTATGCATGCTCAACGAGTATTTTGCAAGTAAACTTTCAATGGAAGCCTTCATAGCTATTGCATGAGTCGACACAACTTGTTTAATGCCTATGAACCTTTCAATAATTTGCCCCAATTTATTCGCATATCGCACTGCAATGACTAATTATTCTTTTATATAAACATCTCATGAGGATTCATCAACTATAATTGAGAAGTATGAGTCATCAATATCTTTTATAATATGAACTAAAATTTTGAGTAGTTGCAGCACAACAAATTTCTTCAATTATTTGACTCGGCTAACTCATCATTCCCACGAAATTATAATCCTTTTATGTAAGAGAAATCGAACACGAACCACTACTGCAGTCAACATGACTTTGTAATCTTTTTTGTTCTTCTCATCTTTACTTAACCATAAAGCAAGAAGATTATGATATTGACTCTTCATTAAATCTTCACATTTATGTATGACTTTGCTTTATACACTATTATACCCTCCAACCTGACTTAAAATATTTTTTTCTTCTTCCAATTTATGAACCCTTCCACAATAAATGAGTATCCACCACTTGGCCTTTAATAATTTGTTATTGGGGTTTGAATAGGTAGAAATAAAGACAAAAAATTATCATCTTCCTGCACGATGTACTTCAGCCAATCAATATATTCATCAAATAATTTTGGATTAAATATGCATGTAATATTTCCAACTAATGTTTGGGGAAAATGATGACTTCTTGGTTGATGAGGTCTCTTTAAAAGACAATCACTTCAAAATTTTATTTCTATCATTCACATCATAAGTCCAAATTGCAGGTCAAGTCCTGGATCAATTGGGAGATTGATAATATTAATCTCTACTCTTTCTTTCCTCTTTAAATAATGTTTCATCAACTTGGTGTCACTTTCCTTCTAAATAAAATATAGTTGAACTAAGTTAATAACGCATCAATTGTTTTATATTAAATGTTACTCAGTTTTTATTTTAATGACCATCTCAATAATGTCATGAATATAAAAATATTTGTAATGAAATATAGTTGGATAAAAAAAAATTTCACATATAGCTAAGGTTGGCCATCATAAGGATAAAATTAAAAATTTTATGTCAAAGTTCTATAAATACAAACAAGTTATGTAATCATAAAAATTGCTAATTAACTAATACATTTTTGGGGTATTTACATACATACCACTTTATTTCATGCAATTTACATGGCTAATATATACAACTTTAATATCACATGTCTATCATCCATAGAACAAATATGGGTGCATCATGCATGTAATGAAATATTAAAATTTATAGGTTGGTATGGATTGTAAGAATGAAATATAGGAGTGATATATTTGATATTAAAATTTTATATGATTGGTAGGAATGTAATATTAAAATTTTTTATGTTAGATATATAAATAGCATAAAATAAAGTGTTATGTATGTAAATCACCATACTTACACGTCAGCACTAAAATACTTTTCTATGAACAAAAAAATTACAAAAAAATTGTTGGAGACATGCATTTAAGTTTTATTGGTGACATAAATTGAGATATCATAAGGAAAAATTAGAATAAAATAAAAGCTAATATTCTTAAGCAATCAATCACTCATAATAACGATGATGTGAAATACTATTTTTTTATTTTAATATTTTAAATATTGCATAGAAATAATAAAATTATATAACTCATTTCATTTGTTGGTTGGAAATTTTAAATATTAATTAAAAGATTTTGAATTCAAAGCTATTTGGTCCGGTGACCGGACGTAGAGCTACGTTCGGTGAACGCTGAGAAGGCGCCACGTAGCAGACACAAAACAACGGACCCGACCGGCGAATAGTGGGTATGTCGCACGTGCTTTTTTTAAATCCATGACAACCCGGTATTGGTAGGTATTGCTCGGTATGTCTAGGTATTTGTCGATTTTGTTCGACAATAACGAGAAATACCATTATGTGAAGATAAATACCGAGCAATACCGAACAATACCGAGTTTTTCTAGAAAAACTCGGTATTGCTTGGTATTGGTCTTCACAGAGCGGTATTTCTCGTTGTTGTCAAGCAATACATAGCAATACCGAGCAAATACCGAGTAATACCTAGCAATACGCGAACATAGCATTCTCGGGTTCCGTTCTGGGTCAAGTTGTCGGGCCGCGCGGTAAAGAGTAAGAGCACGTGACGCGATCTCAGTGGTGACCGCACGTAGAGCTACGTCCGGTCACCTGACCTAATAATTGTTCCAGTATTTGATGTGCTTACGAATTTATTTTAATTGACTTAAATATTAAAAAAAATTAACATGTAAATACAGATGTTTGAGGTGTCTGGAATCACGCCCCTTCAAAACAAAGACCTGCTCTTTCTGTCTCCATTTCCGTCCATTGTTCCGTTTTACGTCAATAGCTTGTCTGCTCCTGAATCTAATTCGATTACTGAATTCTGGTTTTCAGATAGCGATTTTGATTGAAAGTTGAGAAGAAAGATTTCTGGGTGATGGGGTGTCTTTGCAGCAAGAACGCAGAGTCCAGGACCAGTCGGATCGCTCGATGGAATGCTACTGGAATCGTAGCCCTAAGGGATTCCAATCTTAAGGTATCAAACATCGGGGAACTATTAAAAAAAAGAAAAAAGAAAAAACGATTAGCGTAATCTGTAACTTGTTCGATTTCATTCATTAACCGCGATGGATTTTACTTTGTATTTGGCGGTTCCAGAATTCGATAATTTGATCTTTTTCCCCTGCTAGATGTTTTTCGAATAATTAGTTTGCTAGTACAGATTATGTAGTGAAAACAGTGACAGTATTAATAATATAACTATTTTTGCATCATGGGTTATGGGAATACAAATGATGGTTTCCACCTTTACATACTCTGAGCTACCAAGTGTGTTCTTTGCTAATTAAAATAGAACCACATTATCATTTTTGAAGTATTAATTAGTTGGATGGTGATGGCTTTGGTATCATTCATCTTCGTTGTTGCAGCATGCTTATCTGTACGGAGCTGTTTGGTAGCACCCGAGATTTGATTTAAGTAGGATTTCTTAAATCCTCTAAATCCGGATTTTCGAAATTCTGAGGGGCCTAAATCCTGAAAGCTGTTTGGTAACATTCATGATAAATCCTATTAAATCCCGTGTAAATGTTTGGCTATAGAGCATATTTAACGAGCAGCTCTTCCTCTGGAGCCAATGGATTTCGTAAATAGGATTTCGAAAATCCGGGATTTAGCACGAAAAGGCGAAATTTTCCGTCTACGGCGGCTTTCATTTTCCGTGAGATTTGGTTTTGCATTTTAGGCCGTTTGGCTGGATTTTGCTCAAATACTACTCAAATCCAGCCTAAATCCTGCTACCAAACAGTCCCCACGTAATCCATTTTATTGCTATTGCAAAGCAAGCTTAATAAGAACCTCAGAAAAATATGGAAATGAATTCTTTGTAATGCCTAATGAATTTATCCTGCACACAGAAAAAACAGTCTTTTGATAGTTTTAGAACTTACATGAAAAATTGATAACTGAAGACTGCTACGAATATTAGTTAAATGCATGATAAGGTTATATAATATGCTCGAATCACCATAAAATAATCTCATTTTCGGTAAGAAAGCAAGGTTAGTATTAATAGCAAGATTTTTAATTTCCTGATATGCCTTTGCCACTTAAAACTATTTCTCGAGATGCATATTCGTTGGTTTGCCGTTTCTTTGTTTTTCTCCATTGATATTTTCATTTACTCGTTTTTTTTGTCCCGTCCGTCAAAATTTTACTATCTTCTTGATGACTTTGCAATCCAAAATGTCCAACTTAACAGGGTTTCTCTGGTTTTGTCATGAGTAGTTGGGCACCACCCATTTACTAAAGGCTCCAACTTTGCCCATGGAATGTGAAGCAATTTGTATAATGCGTATCTATCATGATGAAAACTTCCACTTTTGTATGATTTCATGACTTAAGATGGTGGTTAGACTTCAAACTTACCAAGTGGATACCATTTTCATCATCAAGATAGTTGTATCCAACGTTACATATAATATTTCTGGTCAATTATGAAATGACATGAATCACTGCTTGCTCAAGTATGTGGTAACGATTTTCTTGGAGAACAGGTGATGGTAGCTCATGTAGCTTTTCTTTAATGGTATACTCCACAACTAGATCCATTTAAAAATGAAGCTCATTAGCTGAATCCTTTCTAATGCTCAGCTGCTCTTGGCGGATCTTATCTCCTTGACTCAGCCAGCACACTATTCTCTTTGTAATTAGGGACCTCATTATGGGCTAATGTTGATAACACAATTTTATCATATTACATGGGTTTAGACCCTTCTCTATTTACCTCCTTGCTTCCATAGATCTTCCTATAAAATATCCTACTTATCCTTGTACAATATCAAATATTGATTGGCAAGCCCTCCTTTTTTGAGGGGCCTAAATCCTGAAAACTGTTTGGTAACATTCATGATAAATACACAACTCTTCTTGGCCTATTGGTTGAAAGCTTAGGCTTCCAACTAAGAGGTCCAAGGTTCGAGTCCATGTGTATGCGTTGTGTGTGTGAGTTTGCCTTAAATGGCCTAAATGTCCCAAAAAAAAAAACATTCATGATAAATCTATGAAATCCAGTGTGACTGTTTGGCTATAGAGCAGATTTAACGAGCAGACTCTTCCTCTTGAGCCAATGGATTTCGAAAATCCGGGATTTAACATGAAAAGGAGAAATTTTCCGTCTACGGCGGATTTCATTTGCTGTGAGATTTGGTTTTGCATTTTAGGCCATTTGGCTGGATTTTGCTCAAATCCAACTCAAATCCAGCCTAAATCCTGCTACCAAACAGCCCCTACGTAATCCATTTTATTGCTATTGCAAAGCAAGCTTAATAAGAACCTAAAAAAAAATGGAAATGAATTCTTTGTAATGCCTAATGAATTTATCCTGCACACAGAAAAAACAGTCTTTTGAATATATATGATAGTTTTAGAACTTAAATGAAAAATTGATAACTGAAGACTGCTACGAATATGAGTTAAATGCATAATAAGGTTATATAATATGCTAGAATCACCATAAAATATTCTCATTTTCGGTAAGAAAGCAAGGTTAATATTAATAGCAAGATTTTTAATTTCCTGATATGCCTTTGCCACTTAAAAACTATTTTTCGAGATGCATATTCGTTGGTTTGCCGTTTCTTTGTTTTTTTTTTTTCCATTGATATTTTCATTTACTCATTTTTTGTTGTCCTGTCCATCAAAATTTTACCATCTTCTTCATGACTTTGCAATCCAAAACGTCCAACTTAACAGGGTTTCTCTGGTTTTATCATGAGTAGTTTGGGCACCACCCATTTACTAAAGGCTCCAACTTTGCCCATGGAATGGGAAGCAATTTGTAGAATGCGTGTCTATTATGATGAAAATCTCCACTTTTGTGTGATTTCATGACTTCAAACTCAAGGGAAATTCTATAAGATGGTGGTTAGACTTCAAACTTACCAAGTGGATACAATTTTCATAATCAAGATAGTTGTCTCCAACATTATATATATTATCTTCTGGTCAGTTTTGAAAAGAGTCAAAAGACATGAATCACTGGTTGCTCAAGTATGTGGTAAGTGGTAACGATTTTCTTGGAGAACAGGTGATGGTAGCTCATGTAGCTTTTCTTTAATAGTATACTCCACAACTAGATGCGTTTAAAAATGAAGCTCATTAGCTGAATCCTTTCTAATGCTCAGCTGCTCTTGGCGGACCTTATCTCCTTGACTCAGCCAGCGCACTATTATCTTTGTAATTAGGGACCTCATTATGGGCTAATGTTGATAACACAATTCTATGATATTACATGGGTTTAGACCCTTCTCTATTTACCTCCTTGCTTCCATATATCTTCCTAAAAAATACCCTACTTATCCTTCTACAATATCAAATATGGATTGGCAAACCCTCCTTTTTTCTGTACTTCTGATTTTATGCAACCTCCTTTAGTTATGCGCTTGTTTTTTTATTGCACCAATATGGGTTCCAAAAAATTAATCAAAGCTTGTATAATTCATAAGAAAAACCTGTACAACTCTTGAAGTAACCAAATGAACTTTGTTATGGGTTGACTCGGCCAAATTGTCCCCTTACTTTTGTTTTCATGCTGGAAAGGGATTGAATCCCTTTCCATAGGCTGTTGGTGGTGCTACACCCTCAATAGATGTAGCTAATTTCAGAATGCTTGCCAACACTTGGCCTTTGATTTAGAACAATCCTTTGAGGGTTCCAGAGGTCATCTAGTTTTTGTTGGTTTAGATAGGGTTTGCTTTCATCAAATTTTATTGTGGAATCATTGTTCCTTTTTGAGTTTTGCCCTTCTCCAACCACAAACATTGTCAGGAGGAGCTTGGTATCATTGGGGACCATTCTAGTGCGCACCTCCTACGTGCCTTATGATTGTAGCTGACCAGAAAGATTTGATAGGGCTACTATATATTGCACTTTTTTCGCAATGTGTGAATTACGAAGATGAGGTGGACCTAGTTGCAACCATAATCACTGTTCTTCTAATTGATCATTTGTAGTTGTTTCAAATAAACACTTTCCAAGTCTATATAAGTTATTTTCATTCATTGTTTATTCAACATTATCTTAGAGGACAGTATGATAGTTATAATCCTAACCAAAGCAAAACATGGTTAGTTGGTCAGAGTCAACACACTATGCAACTTCCCGGCCAAGTCACAATGGACTTTCCCTTTAATGACCATCCTTATTTGGCATATGTTGCAGCTTGTTTGTGCCGGTAAGGTGTCTAGCATTATACATTCCCAGCAGGGCCTTCCAGTTCTAGGTCTGGCATGGTTTTGCTGAGATGCATTCCACACGTTTATGGTTAAAAATTAACAATGGGAGTGATAAGGTGGTATTTTTTGTGGGATGGAGAAAATTTCTGTGTTCTATGTAATTGGGTGCTGTGTTTGTAAACAGCTAAAAATAGTGTTCACAAAAATACCAACAAGGCCTTCCAGTTCTAGGTCATGCATGATTTTGTTGTGATGCTTTCCACTTGTTTAAGGTGAAAAAGTTAACAATGGGTAGTTGGGAGTGACAAGGTGGTAATTTTGGGGGATGGAGAAAATTTTGGTGTTCTATGTTTGAATTTAAATATTTGGGTGCTGTGTTTGTAAACAGTTAAGAACAGTGTCCTATAGGTAGTCCGCTCAATTTTCCTTTAAATAAAGGTCATGAACCTACCATTTGTATACTACACCGTCTTCTTTTCGTTTACTAATTCTCTGAACTTTATTGCAATTGGTGGCCCAAAGTAAAAGAAAATCACATTCTGTAAAACAAAAAAAAGATATTATTATTAATAAGGAAACCATTTTACTGTATTGAAATGACGTAAATATGTTGACTCTTACTTATTATTGAAGCATTATGCTCATAGTTTGTTTTGACTTATCTTCGATAAATCATGTTCCACAACAGTATTTGTATTTTTCTTCTATATTACTGTTGGCGTTATCAAGAAACCGTGCTCCTATTGAACAGTTTTTTTTTTTGTTAATTGAATCTATGAAAATCATGTGCCAAAGGAGGAATTTGGACTTTTTTTTCTTCATTGCTAAACTTGTTCTTATTGAACAGGTACTACCTGATGAAGTTCTTGATGTGAATAATAATGTTCGTACTATTGATTTGACAAACAATAATGTTTGTAAGTCAATATTGTTTTTTTGAGTATTATTTATTTTATTAAATCTTAATTGAGCTGAATATTGGCATCATGGAATTCTATTTCTCTTTGGCATTATTTCAAATTAAAAATTTTCTTTTCTGATCACCTGAATCTAATCTTTCATATCTTTATGAACACTGATTTTAATTGACGTTTAATTTTAGTTGTTGTCTTTTCTTCTTAGTTCTAAATTTATTCTTACATCTGAATGGAAGTTTTTTAGGGTTTTGCCTAAAATTTCAGAACATTTTCAAGCCTTTAGGATGGGATTTGGATATGAATAGTTTTTATTGTGCTCCTAATCATTGCCGAATAAAAAAATAATGTCTTTTTGTATGCGGAGATAAATTCCAGCAATTTTAAGACTCATGTAAATATTGACGTTAGTCTTATATCAGATAGGTGAAAAATATGTTGGTGTATGATATTAAGTGGTTGGCCCTCACTCATAAACTTGAATTTTTTGTTTGAAATATTGTTTTGATAACTGGTATATCCCATTTGGTCCATGCTCACTTGATAAGTGTTATCATAAATGATAATTCAGTTGGGATCAAATGGATCATGTAGTTTGTGACTTCCATAGGTCTCGATGACCTTCTACTATGATTGAGAAGGATTTAAGGGCAGGCGTCTCATATGGCAGCTCCGCATAGTTGAGTGAGCTATTTATTGATGCAAGATACTTGATGATAAAGAAAAGCTTCAGTATGTAGGGTGAGGGATGATTAATATGGAGAGCTCTTACATGTAAGAGTTGTTGAGTTTAATCTCATGTTGAATAGTTAAAAAATATATTATTGTAAAAATATTGAGTGGTTGGCCCTCATCTATGAGTGTACACTTTTTGGTTGAAAATAGATTTTATCATTGTTGTATTTGGCTTAACTTTACCCCATTTTGGTCCACGCATCCCCCTAACAAACAAAATGTCAGAAGGAGAAGAATTACTTGTTTAGTTGAACGCCAAAGTTTGTGTGTTAAGGCAGCTCATGATCTTATTAGTGGGTATTGTTTTCTAGTCTTGGAATATTCGCAAATATGCCTCATTGGCTCACATAAAACACATAATGTTGCCTCGAGAATTAGAGATAAAGTTCTAATACGGTAGAGCACATGGATTAATAACTTCCCTTTCTTTGTATATACTTCTTTTTACCTTCTTATTCTATTTAAATTCTTTTGTAGGTAAATTTGATCTCATAATAGTTCATGTTTAGTGTATTTAATGAATAGTTGAATTTACATTTTTTTCATGTATGCTATGAGGTTATTGTAATTTCTTCTGGGCCTTGTCTTAGTTTTCTATTATTATTTCATGCTATAGATTACCTGATTATGGTGTAAACCACTAAACCCTATTTACAACAGTACATCCAATGAAAGTTTTTATACACCTCTTTGTTTCCTTTTTATTTGTGTTACCATATGAAGCAGTTTTCCATTTTTAGTTCAAATTATCTCTCTCATGGAATTTAATTTTGATCACCATGTCCTGTAGCTGTTCTTCCTCCAGATATCAGCAGATTAGTTCAGTTGCAACGTCTGGTGAGGCTAATATCTCTGGTTTCTATAATTTCTTTCTTCATGCATTTTTGTTTTCTCTGTTTTACAACCTTATGTTTTTATTTGTTTTAATTTTTACTATATGTATGCAAGTGAACGCTTGGTTTGATTAGAAAATTACATTTTAACCAGGACTGCATTTTTTAACTTCAAATCATTTTTATGTTTCAGATCCTAGCAAATAATGTGCTTCAAAGCCTACCAAACACCGTAGCAAGTCTTCGTTCCTTAAAGATTCTTACACTTGATGGAAATAAGATTTCCATCTTGCCAGATGAATGTATTTTTGAGTACTACTTCTATACTATCTAATAGTAAAGGCAGGCCGCTTATGTTTTTCAGTGGTTCTATCATGTGTTTTCTCTATGCAGTGGGTTCTCTTTACAAGCTAGAACAGCTCTCCGTTTCTGGTAATTTGTTGACATTCTTGCCAGATACAATTGGGAAGCTACATAATGTGAGTACTTCTTTGAACGGCACAAGTAGTTATTTTTATGCATTTCTTTTACACTTGTAAATGATCATTTAATCTATCCGCTGTTCCGGTTTTGTCCTTTTCACTATCCAGTATCTGCCTAATTAAAGCAACATAAGCTTAGCCTTTTCTTTTATATTTTCTTCTCTCTATGGATATTACACTCATATAAAAGCACTCACATACTCTCATAATGATTGATCACATTACCATTCTTGCCTTAGAAGTCAGGTCTTAATATAAGTCTTGCTTTACACTAGTGCTTTACACTAGTAAATATTGCATTTAATGCTGGGTCAAGTCGGGTTCGACCCGCATCCAACCCGTTGACCCGAATTGACACCCCTATCATATATAATGAGGATGTCAATATGTGATAAATTATTGTTCTGTCTAACTTACAGTAGATGATTTTCATCAGTAAATTAAAACAATTGAATTAACTCTTTTAGTTTCTATGGCATGCCAAAGAAGCAGTTAAATTAGATTAGCAATAATTGAAAGCCAGGAACCAATGAAAAATGATTACAAATGCTTGTTTAGTGAAGGTAAGTCAAGATGGAGAAAATGCCCTTCTAGTTATGAGTTGTCTTTTGTGGTTGCTTGTTTGAACACATAAAATCTCACCTTGTGTTTGGTTATGAATGGCTTAGAGACCTTGAAGTAAAGAAACCTAGTAGGCCTCTATTTAAGGCAGAAATTATTCTCTCCCAGTAAGTTATCATGGCTGACAAAGATAATCAATGTGGTAATAACTCGTTCAGATAACTGTGATATCCTCACATCCATGTTGTATGGAGTTTTTTTTTCTGTTCCAGTTTATGTGCTTCGATGACATTTAGCTCAAAAGTAAATAAGAAAATCTTCAATTTAGCAAAAGCCTTCTATAAAGAGTTGCAATCTGTCATTTTAAGTCTTTTCTAAGCTAGTATTAGTGCATCCTAACCGCAAAAAATACGTTTTAATTGTCTTTTTTGTATGGACACTACTGTTTAATTACTCTTAATGACAGTCGTAGTTAATTAATTTTACATTATTTTAGTAAATGAGTCAAATTCACTTTTATAATTTTTTTAATTTCGTGATTTAATATCTATTCTTAAGACATCACGGAGCTTTCATGCTATTTGTCCTTTATTTGATTGCAGCTATCTCTACTTAATGTATCCAGCAATAAGTTGAGGTCTCTGCCACCATCCATTGGAAGTTGCATTGCCTTGGAGGAGCTGCAGGCAAACGGTAATTAGTAACCATATATTTTGAATATGTATTTTTTTAATTCAATTCTTTCTAATATGGGAACATGATAGTGAAGGATTAATTTATTAGTTTTAAAAAGAAGGATAAGGCTTAACGATGGCCCTGATCTTGAGTAGCTTCTACATATAGTTGTATAGAATGGTGTATGGGGGCTGTGAATTATTGCTTAACAACATTGCAAATGACCAAACCACATAATTGCTTTATCACGCCTTATGTTATAGTCAGAATTGTAAAATTTACTAAGGTTAATGGTTGACGCTAAATTCATCCTTAAACACTTAGGCTTCGTTTGGGATGGATTTCTTGCTGCTTCTTAAAGCAGCTTTTTAATATAAAAATTTTATATCTTGTACTAGAAAGTTGCTTTAAGAAGCAATAAGAAAGCCGTCCCAAATGAAACCTACATGACACATCGAATGTCAGTCATTGGAGGAGTTTGTGGCTTGCGGCTTATCTACTTCTTCCTCTTTCTCCCCACCGGCCGGACACTGTTCTCCCCTTCAAACTGTCGGCCTTACCCTCTGCTTGCTCCAATTGAGGGGAAACTCAAGGTGACTTTTTCTAAATGTTAAATGGTGGATTTCAAGTTTACAGCATTTAAGTTTATGTTTATGATTGAAGTTATTTTAAGTTCTTGAGATTTTGATGTGTAATGAATTGCCAAAACAATATTGATATTCTTAAATTCCTAAAATCTCATTTGGTGAAACATTAACTTATTGTTACTACGCTTAAATCAATTTTTTATAAATTTATAATCAATTCCTAATTTGTTTCACATCAGTTGTAGCATTCACTTTATAGATTTTGTGCATTATTTGAGGCTTAAGTATTATGCAAATATAAATATATTGCCAAGCATATAGATTAAAATTATTTTAATAAATTTTTAAACTTCTCAGAACAACATAAATAATATCTAGTGAAATATGCTAATTTTAATTAAAACACATAAATTCATTTATTTCTAGTGATAAAGCATATATGTTTAAATCATTAGCATCAAATATTTAATTAATCAGGCTCAACTAAAGCATTATTATGGCTCAAAGTTGATAAGAAAACTAACAAACAAGTTAAAAGAAGGCGTTCAAGTCCAAGTCAGGTTTCATTTGGGATGACTTTCTTACTCCTTCTTAAAGCAGTCTTTTAGTACAAAAAAAGCTGCTTTAAGTAGTAAGAAAAACGTCTCAAACGAAGCATTAATTTTCTCAGCTCAAATTCAATAAGAAAAAAAAAAAAAACTTGCTTGAACAAGGTATTTTTAATCGGGTTGACCTTTTTCTCACTGTTTTCACTTTTTCTCCTGTTGTTACAGACAACAACATTGAAGAACTACCAGAATCACTCTGCAATCTCAGCCACCTGAAGTCTCTTCTGCTGAACAATAATAGGGTGAATCAGGTATGAGAAGTTGCAATAAAGAGTATGAAAATGCCGTTTTTCCTTCCATTTAACCAACGAAATAGCCTTTCAATTGTATCACATTATCTTATTTGAAATTCATATACTGATTCAAAAAATCTTCAACAGTTACCTCCAAAATTGTTCAAGGACTGCAAATCTATGCAGAATATAGCTCTTCATTCTAATCCCATTACATCGGATCAGTTTCAGCAAGTAAGGTTTTATATATTTTTGTTTGGGGGATTACATACATATCATAAAATTCTTATATATTTATATATGTGACAGCTAAATTTTTATATTTATTTATGCAGCATTCAAATCTTTTTATATTAATTAATTTAAAATAACATACATATTTTTTTATATATTTTTTGATGTAATTTAAACATTATTTAGATGTTAGTATCATAAATATATAAAAATTTTGTAACCCTTTTTGTGCATGCAAATCCATCTTTTTGTTTTACTTTTGCCTGTGATCTGGTTTATGACCCTTTTAAATATAAATTTATCTTCTTTCAGATGGCAGGCTTTGTAGAATTTGAAGAGAGGAGAAAGAGAAAATTTGACAAGCAGATTAACTCCAATGTTTTGATGAATTCCAAAGGACTTGATGAAGGCATTGACTTGTGATGAATATTTTTCTCTTTGAGTGATTTAGGCTTTATTTGGGGTGGCTTTTTTACTGCTCTGTAAAGCTATTTTTTAGAAGAAAATTTTCTTGAAAATAGAAAAAAAGCAGTAGTTTAAGGCTTTGTTTGGGACGGCTTTCTTACTGCTTCTTACAGTAGCTTTCTAGTACGAAAATTAAAAGTTTTATACTATAAAGTTGCTTTTAAAAGCTGTAAAAAGGCCCTCCCAAACAAAGCTTAAAGTTGTCACAAACAAAATCTTATGCTTGATTTATCTGTGATCAAATAAATATAATGATGCTTCAAGTTGAGGCATTTTGGAGCGAATATTTCTTAGTTTTGCTCTTTTATGATATAAAAGAACAAAACTAAGAAAACTTTCCTCGGAATGTCAAATACGGTTAAACAAAGTTTGTGTTCGGCTTGTTAAAAAACGGGTTCAAAATGATTCTTTAATGTCAATTTGCTTACTTAATGAACAAGCTAAGCACGAGTTGTTCGCCGGCGGTGAATTTTTTTATAATCCAAATCATTGTTGAATGGGTGGCATATATTGCAACCAAAAAGCAAAAAATAGACAGTATAATAGCTGATAATATATATATATATATATATATATATATATATA
>NW_021319746.1:1080146-1088485 GCF_001605985.2 Dendrobium catenatum | reverse complement strand
CAGTACTCGGTACACGCGCTTTTTTTGCCCAAACCGAACGTAGAGGAGCGTACGTTCACTGGATAAAATAAAAGTTCGAAATTGAGAGGGAGGGAGAGGAGGGTTAGCTGGATAATCGGTAGCTTTCTAGGGCAGATGGAGGCAGGGTTGAAGGTGGCACTGAGGGGGTGTCAATCTAGGGCCGACAATGCTGGTGTGTGTACTCGATCATAGGGAGGAGAGAGGAAGAGGAGTTTTAGAGAGGGATTCGGCTCTTCGATTTTTCTTGAATGAGAGAAGGGTCGGAGGTTGAGGAGTGTTGTGTTGTTGAGTGAAATGAGAGAGGGTAGGATTAGCTATTTAGTAAATTTATTTTGTTTTTCTTTGTTTAAATAAATTAAAATAAAAGAGTATCTTTTCCATTGCAACAAAGGACCCTTTTGTTGAGTGAAATGATGGAAGGTACCTTCTATCGGAAGATTCAAACTCCCATTTTATTTTCTATATTATTATTATTATTATTATTATTATTATTATATTACTAAAATAATAATTTTAAATTATATTTTAAATTTTATTAATGAATATATATATTTATTTTAATTAAACATTGATTCACCAAAATTTTGTCACTCATGCACATCGAATTTTGTCCTTATTTCACACAGGTGAGTGAATATTTTGTTGTTTCCTTCGTGTGGGAACCTTGGCAATATTTTTTTAAGTAGTTACGATATTCCAAACATAGTGGTGCAGTCTGTTTTGTGAACAAGTGATGTTCGAGTAATACCATGCATCATCGCTTCTGTAATTTGTCCTACTGATCATTCACTTGAATCAAACATGTTGTGTCCTTTCTTTGTAATTTTAATGTTCATTCGGGTGATTTCGCGTAATATCAAGTCCGTAGTTCATCTCTTTTGATTGTGTTCGATCGTGTTGAGCATGAAGGGTGCTTTCTTTGATAATTTGACACTTTGAATGTATTGGTACTTTCAATTTCACGAACAGATGAGATCAAGTGATTTTGATTGATGTTTAGGAGTTTCTTTTTGTAAATTTGAATTTGTTTCTTTATAAAATGACGGCCTTGTTTGTGTCAACTATTTCTAAGGGTTGATGATTATCTTCATGTTTGGTTCTTAATGGTCCAATTATTTGGTTTTTAGATTGTTAAAACTGCCTCATAGGCTGAGCAAATCTTTTGACCTCCTTTTTTTCAAAGAGAGATCTAAGATAGTAGTAGTAAGCTAAACTTAAGGGAACGTTGTAATTTTTACCAGCCTTTCTTAAAAAACATGTATAATAATTTTATTATGTGTGCGGATACTGTATGTTTGCTTTATGTAAAACTAAGCTAAAATTTGCTTTCAAAAGCAGCTTTCCCACTATGCTTTATGTTGTCTGATAGCAGCTTTTTACAACTTAAACGCGTCACAAACAAATACGCATCACAAACAAATAGACCTTATGTAGTTTCATGTAAAATAGGATAGGTATTAAGGTTGAAGAAAATAAATTATATATAATTGTTATTTTTAGAGAAATAATATCGAGAAACTTCTATCAAATTCGATGCTTCAAGGCAAAAGATGATGGAATCTTAGTTAAAGATGAAAATTCAAACTCGAGGAATTTATTTAATAACAATTTTAAGAAAGAATTTGTTCAGAGATGCAATTTATAGAAACGTAAAGTTTTCTATCGCTGGATCTAAATATTGAAGTTGAGAAAGATTTAGGTGTGCATGATATTCCCCTTAAAACTTAGAGCGTTATGAGAGAGATTGGAATAGTTTAACAATTCTTTTTTAATGAAATCTTAGAGATTAGGAGGATGCAAAATAATTAAAATAAAACTTTTAATAGTAGTTTTAAATGTCAAAGTAGATATTTGAGATTATTAATAGTGTGTGGAAATCAAACTTCCAATCCATGCAGTGATGTTTACGAGAAGAGAATGAAACATAGGCTTGGAGGATCATGATGGAATTAGAGTATTATTTTGATTTAATGTAAAAAACCTATAGTTAAAGCGATTTTGGTGCAGAGGAAAGAGAGACTTAAGGATTATCGCATGATTATGTGTGACTAAGTTGTGACTAGCATTCTAAGTTGTTACAAAGTGTCCAAAACCTTTTCAGTCATGATAAGCTTAGGTTTTTATTCTGCATAATGATTATGGAAATTTTCATAAATTATATTTTTTTGCTCTTAACTTGATATTCTATTTGCTGAAGATATTGTAATTGTTTCCATACCTGTAAAACAAATTGGGCAAAGAAAGAAGGGCTAGAAAAGGAAAAAACTCAGAGTAAGAGTAGTTTGGCTAGAAGTTTTGCAAAACAAATAGTAAAAATAGAGATGACACCTCTGTAGCACTTTACAGTGAAGTGAAAGTAAGGAAAGAAATCAAATGACAACAGGAGGTTACAAAAGATGTACTTAATTTGAGTTCTTTTATGGGGGTTTGGAACTTGGAAGTGTCACCAATTAAGCGCATCTTTTGACTCACTTATTTTTTTGTTATAGTTTAATTCCATCCGTTTTCAAAATCCTAAGAGGTTCTTTTCTCTTCAAATTTTTTTGTTTTGTTGTATCCTTGGTTGCTTTTTACTTTCTAGATCTTATAGTTCATGTTTTCTAAATGTTCTTACTCGTGTGTTTCCATCTTAGTTATTGCCATTGATTGGTGCTTTCTTTAGTTGGCAACCTAATGCAGTGATCCATTGCAGTCTTGTAATCTATTTATCGCATCTTTTAGAGGTGGGAGTAAAAATATGGATGTAAGAGTTTAAACTTTTTTTGACTAGTTACCTTTAATTTAGATTGTTCTTTTGTTATTTTTGTTACGGAAACTTATAGCTGGTTGGTCATTTTATATAGTTTATGCGACGGTTTAAAATAGTGCAATATAAGGCGCATCTCAGTGCTCTTTCGGATATTTTGCCATGAGGCACGATCGTATATATGAGGCGTACGTCACACATAATGTGAGAGGCACGCCTCACTTTGATTTTGCTGAGGCGTGCACAATTTAGAGCTAGTATTTTTTTAACAAATATAAGTAAATATAAATAATAAATTTCTTTTATAAACTCATTTTACCCCTCACATCTCACGCCCGCACGGTTCTCTTAGTCGCACGATATACCCAAGTGCCTCTACTCTCTCAAGCACTCTCTTTACTGATCCTTCTCACCCATGTTGTCTCCTTCCTAGTCACTGCCTCCTCGTCCTCCTCTTTGCCAAGTTACCTTTCTCTACAAAGAGTGAAAGTGAGATGTTTTATGTTAAATTTATTTTTAAATTATTATGTTATTAACTTTTGCTTTGATATGTTATCTTACTTTGATTGTTGTTTAACACTTTTTACTTCATGATTTAATATTAGGATGTTAATATGTTACTTGTTATGTAGTTCATTTGTTACTTTTTACTATATTAGAATGTTAATTTGTTAATATGCTACTTCTTACTTCATACTTAAAGGTTGGTACAATACTTTTTACTTTGCAAAATTTGTTGATTGAGGCTTACATTTCAAAATGTCTCAAGGCTTAGCTTCGAATCATGAATAAAAAAATGCCTCAATATCTAATTGCCAAATTTTAAGCCTTATTTATGCATTGTGTTACCTTTTTTTTGGTATAACATTCTGCTGTGGTATGTGAATTTTAGGCAATGCATGAGGAACTGTAGTTGGGCTGCTATCTATATGGATTTTTTTAAGCTTGCAGAAGCAAATGCATCCCATCAAAGGGAGTAATAATTTATATTGCTTTCATTTTTCTTTTCAATGAGAAGAACAGTATATCCTGACATCATAACTTTGCCAAGCTATGAATGAACCTCCAAGTTACTAGTAGCTGATCATTCTATATTTCATACATAGATAAACAGAAGGATATATATTGTAATGCATGAAAATAAGCCTAGTTTCAATACTATTGAGATTGATCTGAAATTTTGACTTGCTTCTTTGTAGATTGATTTATAATCATCCAGCACGATCATTAGTTGCTTGTAGAATTAAGTATATTTGGTAATATATATATATATATATATTCTTGAGTAGTCGCTATATATCGCTTTGTCCTTTTCATTCTATCGTTTATTTCAATAAATATGAAATAAATATGAAGAATTTATGATTCTTTTTCCTGTAATTTGTATTATTTTTATTGTATCACATTGGTGCTTTGCAGTTGCTTTATGGGAGTGATGAGGATTCTTCTAGTTTTTTGGCCTAGA
Organism: Dendrobium catenatum; assembly: GCF_001605985.2. Classification (NCBI taxonomy): domain Eukaryota; kingdom Viridiplantae; phylum Streptophyta; class Magnoliopsida; order Asparagales; family Orchidaceae; genus Dendrobium; species Dendrobium catenatum. Next base: position 1,084,253 of record NW_021319746.1, on the reverse strand, counting down.
TAGTTAGACTTTCTCTTTGGCCACCTATGAAGCTACTTATTGCTATGATGCTCCTCTGGATCTCAACCAGTGTCAAAATCTAATTGTTTTATCCTCATCTGATTGAAATGCGAGTATCTGAATCCAGATACTTTCTCTTTGATTATATATGTTTTTTTTTTATTATTATTATAATAGATTTGTCTGGGGACTTCATCCAAAATGTTGCTTTTGTATTGGTTTGTGTGCATCAAATGTAGTTAGTCATTGGAACTTTCTCCCCTCATTTGAAGCTGGGAAGTGTTGAATGGGAAGTAATATTCGATTTTCTTTGTATCTAGTAGTGGAGTTCCCAAGAGAAAACTCACATATCAGATGAGAGAATTTCTTTTAATTTATATGATACTCTCAACTGTCAGCAAAACGATGTTAGGCTAGAAAGGAAGTCTATTATTTCGCAGTCTGAGCATAATACTTTGCTTTAAAAAACGATTGAGATATGCCCATATATACTTTTCCACTCATATTTATCCTGTGCTATCATTTAGGCTCCGTTTGTGATAGCTTTTTTACTGCTTCTTAAAACAATTTTTTTATACAAAAATCATCACCAATGCACACAATATATAAGGGCTCATCGCTAGCAAGAGAAACTTTATCATAATCACTTGAAGGATAATTTGTAACTAGTTCTATATGAGAAGACGAATGAAAAGATGTATTTAAGCATAATATCCATGATTTCAGTGGGCTCTCAACACTTTATTGAACTATCAACATTGCGGATCATTGCATCTTGAATGTCTTTCACAACAGCATTCACGCACCTCAATTTGAGATATAACAACAATCCAAACACTGCTTATCATAAATAAAATAGTATTACATCAAAGAAAACATTAAACTAAGCATCCCAAAGTATAATTTCATCTTTAAATTTTGTAATTATTGTAGATTGTCTTATGCTGGAGTCATTTTCTCACCATTATATGATCATATTTTCTCATATCGTTTTACTTTATTTACTTTTGAAAGGCTTCGTTTGGGACAGCCTTCTTACTGCTTCTTAAAGTTATTTTTTAGTACAAATAAATTAATTTTTCTGTTAAAAAGTTGCTTTAAGCAGCAGTCGGCTTTTTTTAACTTTTTTTAAAAGATACCTGCTAAATTCCTTCAATTTCTATTCCTTTAACTCTCAGGTAAACTACACGGTTATATTCATTCATCCCCCTTGTTTAACGTTGCGCCACTGGGAATCTTATACATATCATTAATTGAAGAATGACAAGAGATCGGTCATTTGGTGAAGTGCTCAAAGCAGTTTTTCCACTTCTGGATGGTGATGATCTAACCTCCTGCATGGTAGTATCTCGTCAATGGAGAGACATAGCAAAAGATGAATATTTCTGGAAATGTATCTGTGCCAAAAGATGGCCTTCTATCTGCAAAAGGCCTCCACCCACTCTAAGCTACCACAAGCTCTACCAAACCTTCTCCAAACCTGCACCTCCTCAACCCCTCCTCCCACCACAAATATCCTTTGAAGACTTAGAATTCTACATTGATCTCTGGTCTGAGCAGCAACTCATCTTCTCCGAAGCGATCTCCGGTCAAAACCTTCGAAACGGAATAAAGAACAGACCTCGAGACATATCGGAAATCATCACCGCTCATCTCGACGACCCGGATTACAAGATGATAATGCAAGTTGAACCAAGCTTCACCATTCCTTTAGGACATCACATCACTGTCTCCGTTCTAGCCGCTCGCCGAGATACCAATAAAATGGCTTGTATTCTTAACAGAGCTGTGTTTGATTACATTGACAGTAATGCATACAGGGCTCTAGCTTATGACTACCTGAACTTTTCTCCTGCTCATCCTTTTATATCTGGAATAAGAGCGTGGGTTTCCTTGCTTTTCTTGGATGTTAATAATGACAATATCATGGATGTGTTTGGAATCGAGATCGATTTCTGCGATGCCGCCAGCTCCGAGGATGAGGTGCTGTGGCTTTTGGACATGCTCGATTGGAAATGAAAGAGGTTCTTGTTTCTGTTCATTTGTATATAGTTTCTATTGTGTGAGTTCATATTAGAATTTCTGTGTGACTTTGGGTTAATATTTCTGTATTTTTATGTGTTTCCATGTGGAACTTTTTGAGCTTAAAGTGCTTATGGATGTTTTAAATTCATGGTGGTTGAGTCTCAACTTTGTCAAAAGTGATTTTCTTTTGGTGGCAGATATGTGAATCATCTGCATTTTTTGTCTGCTAACTGATGACTGGGAATCTTCTTCTTGCTCAATAATGCTTTGATGATTATTGATGATGATGTCATATGAGTATCAGTTCATATATATATATTTATACTTATATTGGTAACTTGCAGCTTCGTTTGGGATGGGCTTTCTTACTATTTTTTAAAGTAGCTTTTTAGTATAAAAATAAAATTTTTTTACTAGAAAGCTGCTTTAAGAGGCAATAAGAAAGCCACCCTTTTGTTTGGGATGGTTTTTTTATTGCTTTTTAAATTAAAATTTTCGTACAAAAATTACAATAAACTCGTCCCAAATGAAGCGGAAACCAAGGTATGAATGTTTTGGGTGATCATATTTATGAGTGAAGGAAACAAACCAACGGCAGGCAGAGGAATTAAAAGGAAATCTAAATAATCTGTAGATTTATTATGAATCTGCAGCCAATCATTTAGGTTTTCTCTTTTATTTTTATCAATTTCCTTTGAATCAATTTCTTTGGTTATAACACATAGATTAAGGCTTCGTTTGGAACGGCTTTCTTAATGCTTCTTAAAACAGTTTTTTAATATAATTTTTTTTTATTAAAAAGATGCTTTAAGAAGCAGTAAAAAAACCCTTCATGGCTTCGTTTGAGATAGCTTTTAGCTTTCGTACTACTTTATTATATTTTATAAAACAGTACGAAAGTTGTCACAAATGAAGTCTAAATAATCTATTGTGTTTTAAAAGAAATGCATGAAAAATTAGACATCCTATAAAATTGGAGATATCAACAAATATAGGCTTCGTTTGGGATGGCTTTCTTTCTACTTCTTAAAGTAGCTTTTAAGTACAAAAATTAAAACTTTTATACTATAAAGCTGCTTTAAGAAGTAGTAAGAAAGCCATCCCAAACAAAGCCATAGTATGTTATCTTGTTGTGAGAAAATATAGATTTCTACTATGAAGACGAGGGTTAAATATAAAAAAGTTTTTCGGTGAAATGTATAATTTTACTTAAAAATATAAAAAATGTTTTTTTTTTCTTAGAATTTTGACAATTATATTTATTGAAGATTGGCGAAATAATTAAAATGCTTATTCTTTTAAGAAAAAAAAAAATTCAGTTGTTCATCATAAGCTCTTCCTGATTTCACCCATATTTGCTCTAATTACTTTCTTTCTTTCTCTATTGTGGGTGTTGCCAATGTTAATCATTTTATTATCATTAGAATCATAATAAACATTGTCCAATGTATTATATTTAAAAATCACAACCATTGAATGTCAATTATCTCTTTACAATGCCAAAATGATCCCTATAATTACCTAGAGGTGTCAATTTTTGACACGACCCGAAACACGACCCAGAAAAATTCTGGTTATGGTCAACCCGGACCTAAAACGAGTTGGGTTCGGGTTCAACAAATCAACTAGTTTTAAAAATCAGGTCAGGTTCAGGTTGACCCAGCAACCCGAAAATGATCCCAGAAAATGACCCGAAGTTAACACGAAAAACTCCTATTTGACTCGGAAACCTGAGATTGACCCGTTTTGACCTGAAAATCAAAGATTGACCCGATTTTGACCCGAAAACTAGCAATTTTAGATCAACTTCAGGTCATTCGTGTCGGGTTGGGTAGACCCGACCCGAATCGGTAGGGGTGTCAATTCGGGTCAACGGGTCGGGTTCGGGTCGAACCCGAAACTGACCCGGCACTGTTCGGGTCAACCCGAACCCGACCCGTTTTTAAAAACGGGTCAGGTTTCTGGACCCGAACCTGACCCGATTCGGGTCCGGGTCAACCCGACCCGACACGAATGACCCGGAATTGACCCAAAATTGCTAATTTTCGGGTCAAAAATCGGGTCAATCTCGGGTTTTCGGGT
>NW_021319746.1:1066406-1080003 GCF_001605985.2 Dendrobium catenatum | reverse complement strand
CTATATATATATATATATATATATTAATTTTGCTTTTTTTAGATGAATTTTTTGCTGCTTCTTAAAACAGGTATAAAATTTTAATTTTTTATTAGAAAGTTATTTTTAAAAGCAGTAAGAAAACCGTCCCAAACGAAACCTTTATGCATCCCATAAAAGATAAAATTTGATAAAATTCTTTTTCTAAACCAAAGCACCCTTTTTTTTAAAATATAGTTTAAACTTTTACCTAATAGTTATGTGATCTTTGATTATGAAAGCTCGTTTATCTTTCTTCTCCACTTCTGACGATTTCAAAGGGTGTCTTCGGCTTTTAGAAAATTTCATGGCGACAATCTCTCTCAATTCAACATCTTTGAAGATTACCGATATTGTTTTGCTTTGTCATTTAAACTTAAAAACAAGCTTCTCACTCTAAACTCTAAAACTCCTTTGTTCTTAAACTTCAGCTTATCCGCTAAAAACTTGTTATGTTAGAGCTATTTACTAGTCACATTCTTTTTTTTATCATGATAGAATAATCTAAGTAATTTTCGAGTCATGATTGAATACAACTAAATGTTATTCTCTTAATTTTTAAAACTGATTGACTTATATTCAACACATAATCAAACCTTCTTCGAACATAATTTGATCATGATCGAAGAATAACCATAGAAGATTTAAAATCTCTCTCTATAACTCAATTTCATATTGAAAATTTTGCTAATTTATAATCTTTTATAAGACAAAGGAAAGAAGCATGTGGTGATGACAGGTTTTTGGTACCACAAGAAGATACTGGATAAGATAGGTCCAAAAAATATGGGCTATTTAAGAACAAATTCCTGCTTGCAAAAATATGGTGGCTTATGCTTGGATTTTCTTTCATGAATGAAGAAAAAAATAAAAAAAAAATTGCAGTGCACCTTTTGCATTCTTTTTATTAATTCCTGGCTGTCATGCATGGCTCAAAACAAAGGTATGTGGCCCCATTTGTATGCTTTTTTTTGTTATATATATGAGCAACTACTTTAAAATATGAATTACTCCATAATTTTTATTAAATTATTTGTCAATAATTACACTAAAATTTCTTATATATATATATATAGTGTTTCTATTGGTTGACTTAGGCTCTGTTTGGGGCAACATGCTTATTGTTTTTTAAATCAGCTTTTCAGTACAAAAATTTCTAGTTCAAAAATTTTTTGTACTAAAAAATTATTTTTAGAAAGTACTATGAAAGCTATCTCAAATGAAATTTAGTGATTTAATTATAATTTCTCTCACATGTGTAGATTGATAATCAAAGTGTATTTGAATTCATTTGGAGTTGACTTGAAATATATTATTTTTTGAGTCAAGTAAAATGTACACAAAGTGCATTTTGATTTTGAGTTGAATTTGAGCTGTTTGCAGCTATTTCAAATGCAAATTTAGTTTGATTCGCTCGAATATGACTTGATGTTTGCCCTATCTGTACCCCTCATCAACTCCAAATATAGCATCTGATTTGGGGTAATAGTCGATCAATCCAGTACGAGTGTTAACTCTAAATTTAAATTGATGCTTCGTTTGAGGCTATTTTTTACTGTTTTTTAAAATAACTTTTTTGTATAAAAATTTTTAGTTCAAAATACTTTTGTATTAGAAAACAGCTTTAAAAAATAGCAAGAAGGCCGTCTCAAGCATAGCATGAGGTTGATAATAATAAGCTAAGTTAAATAATTATTTGAGGATAATTTGAAAAAGTTGATTATTTTTTTATTGAAGTTTGGTGGCATTGTGTTTGCAAGATTGATAGGGTTCTAGCTAGGTGGTTGACATGTCCAAAATGAGGCTTCATGATTTTCCCTCAAAAGTTCTCTCTCTCTCTATGTATAAAGATGTGGTCTTAGATTTAAGGAAAACATAAAATGATAAATTTTTAAATATAAAATCATAGTGAGAATAATCATTCTTTCTTAAGAGGATAAAAGTCCATTATCAATATCATTCATTTTTGTAAGATCATTATTATTATTATTTTTGGTTTAAAAAACTTCAAAATTTTACAAATTTATCAATTTGATGCATCAAAGTTTTTATAATGAATATGCTCAATTATGTAATAAGATTATTGTAATTTGATAGTACAAAGACTTTAATAAATATATGATTACTTTTTCGTAGAAGATCAAAGCAAACCAATTAATTTATACCCAATCAATTAGTGCAAATCTTTAATTAATTGTCTTAATTGTTTTGCCTTCAATTGGCATTATGCTATAATTGCAGCTAGGTCCTGTCCTAATGTCAATAATTGCACTTTTTTTAAAGAACTTCTATTCTCTTTCAAGCATATTAATGGACTTACTCCATTGGAGGTGAGAATATGATTTTGACTATGATTTTCACTAATGTAAGCTAAAGATTTGTAACGATATTCATTTTGATAATTAGAGAAGGCATTAGTATAAGTTATTTCATGTGGTGGAAGTAAAAGAGCTTTGATGTGTTAAGAGTTATAAGTGGCGGTGACAGCGAGCATCAGCACGTGGGTGAACATTGTAGCAAACAAATGGGCATGTAACAAAATAATGACAAGAGATAGTTGAACTTCCACTAACACACAATCGCTCGACTCTTATCTTGCCAATAAAGAAGTTAGTGACTAAGGAAGAATACGATTGATGGACTCCGACTAACTATCATTCTTTGTTAATCTCTTGATGCTTACCTAGTCAACACTTAGATCCAACTCTATCGAAATTTATTTAGTTCACTATAACATAACCTACTTGTATGACTGTTGCTAAATAGTTTTTGGATATCAAATGGACCTCCCCATATGGTAATCTTAATGTGTCTGATTTATACTCTTTACAATCAGTTTCGCTATAGCGTCTATTGCTCTAGTTAATGTCCATCCTATCCAAATGTGATTTCTATGTTATGTATGGCCGTGGCTAAGGATATATTTGATTGAATTAGAGTCTTCTTTTTTATCATTCAAAACCTCTTCCCAAAAAATATATTCGATTGTATACAAGACGACATATTCTTATTCCTTATTTATTTTATGGGTATAAGTGAGTAAGTAGAACTTCATTTCACTTCAACTTCTTAGGAATTTTGGAGTTCTCCCACTTGTTTAATATGTTCGATTTAGATAATTCAATCTTCCCCATTGATCAATGCATAATCTATGGCCCCACCATCATGTACGAAGCAGGCTTGATTAGACTCCTCTTAAGGAGAAGAATCTAAGGAGTGTTACGATCGAATCATTGTTCATAGTTGGCCCTAAGTTGCACTACTTGCTTAGGTCTATTGCTAAGGAATATGGAGTTGGTTGGCCTCTGAACTTGTCCGAATCGATTAGTTTGATTTAGTTTGGCCTAGTTCAGTAGTTCAAGGCCAAAATGTGCTAATTTTTAAACAATTTTGGCCACTTAGATTTGGCTCATTGAATCAGATGATTTCAACACTAATACATTGAACTAGTCAAGTTTGATTGGCTTCTGAAGTAAATGTCACATATTTCTTATTAGATTTGGATTGTTTCTTGGTCTAATTTGAAAATTTGTGCTAAAATTGTTATTTGAATGAAATAATTTTGCAAAGTATATCAATTCTTGTAATTAATTATTAGTTTAAATTTAAATTAAAAATCAATATTTTCTTAGAATTTAGGTTATATTTTTAATAGCATGATATAATTTAATAAATGAAATTTAAATTTGTAAATTAATTGTATATTAAAGTGAACGACTATCATGCAATTAAATATTTTTAAAGTAAACTTCAAATAAAAATATTAATGTATGCACTATACATATGTTACAAATTTATTCTTTTGCTTCTTTTTAAGTTTCATGAATTTGTCATTGAAATTATTTTTTTACAAATGAACATTCAAATATCTAAAATAAATTATAAAATTTATTTATATGTAATTGAAATTATTAAGCTATTTTGTGTTTAGAAAATCATAAAAATAATAATAATATTAAATTTATATGATAAAATATATTTTTATATGATTAAGGTATTAAAATATTATATAATTAAATATTCAATTTTAGCTATTACATTTATAGATATTAAAATGATGTATGCAATTTTTTAATTTCTTAGAAAATATAAAATTTTGATAGAATAAGTGAATAAGCGTCTCTCTCTCTCTCTCTATCTCTCTCTCTCTCAAGAAAAAGAGGTAAACTTCCCGCAATCTGTCCCCACCTCTCCTCCGATGGAGAGCTGAATCGAGCTCTATGGATCAAATTCGATGAAGCCGGCTGGCACCGCCTCCACCGACAATCCTCCGCCGCCGTTTCCTTCGCCTCCGACACCGCCTTTGCATTAGAGGGGAGGATGCAGCTCCGGATCTCACCGAGCATGAGAACCATCACGATCTCCAGCAACAATGGGGTCCTCGACTCGATGAAGGTTAAGGTTGGAACCGCCGCTCGCCCACCTCCTTATCGAAATCTCTTCTACACCGTCCTAATACTCGCCTTCCTCCTGCCCTTCGTCTTTATCCTCACCGCCGTTGTCACCCTTGAGGGCGTCGACAACTGCTCCTCTCTCGGTACTATTCCCTCTCCGACCCTTGCTCTTTCGTCATAACTCACCTTGATATGAATTGCAATTGTTTCCATCAGAAATTTATCTTTACTTGCGATTGGAATGAAATATGCGGGTTTTTTATGCGAAAATTTTCAATCTGCGTCTATGAATATGATAACTCGTGCTCGTGCTGGTGTTCAAGCATCGTATATGCTCTTGGATTTTACCCGGTTTAGAGCTCTTCATTTGTGTGTTGAGTTTGTTGTGGATTTGGTTGTTTTCTCTTGGTTTTTGGGTGATTTGATTATATTTCTGATGTGGATGGTTAGGGTTTGTTTTGACATTTCCTTTTGAAAAGTTCATCTGCTTTTGTTGCTGTCAGAAAATTAAAACATATTGTAATTGTTATGAATTGTTTCATGTAGATTTGAAAGAATGTTTTGTATTGAGAATTAATGGATCTGACCAGCGTTCATGTATATGTGAATGGCGTGCTCAATTAGTTCTATTTAGCTCCAAATGAACTCTGTATAGATAACTACACATCTATATGTAGTGCAGATTTTACTCTATAGCATGGCCTCCTTGGCAACATCTTGGACAAACTACGGTTCTATTGTTGACTAAACTTTACGGAATCTCTTTTGATGTACCTAGCCAGCTGGTACCATTCCTGACCTCCGACATGATTCAATAGATGTGAACCTTTGTTATTATTTATTTATTCCACAAATTTATTTTGCGTGTTATTTTTTCCTAGCCATTTACTGCCTCTTTATTCTTACAGCTCATCCTTGTTTGGTTCAATAACCTCATAAGCGTTTGGATTTATAGCAATTTTCTTTATGTTTCATCTATTTTTTTCTCAAAATTACGAGGAATTTCACTGGGATTGTGTTTGGCTTTTGTTAAAAATTTCTTCTTATTATTAGTTTACAATCCAATTTTATTGCTATGGTAATGGATAAACACCCTAAAAGAAAGTGAGATTGAGACTTTCTGTTAGCCACTCTTTGTAAAGATTGACCATACATCAAAATGTGCTCATTGATCTGTTATTTTTGCTCTTTCACTTTCGTAAAAGTGATGTTATTTTTCTAGCTTGAGCCTCACTTATTGTAGACATTTCATCCCTTCATCTGCGAACTGAACTCCTTCATAGTCTGACAGACTTGATTAAAAAAACATTTCTGTTGAATTTAATTTATGATCCCCGTGCAACTACCATTGTTCTATTAAATTGGGTAGGATGTTTTTTTTCATTCTTGGTTGCATGAAGATTGATGATAATGTGCTATCACTGTTCATTTAGAGTAGTTAACATCCACATTTGAAATTCTATTGTTGGCCATGGATATATGGCGAGGAATTTCCATGTAATTCATTTGTATGCAAGCTGCAGGAACAGCAATAGGACAGATGTTCTTGACCTTGTAGTGCTGCTAAATATGAGATCCCATAGCAACTGTCATTGTGCTGTTAAATGGAGCAGAATATTTCATTCTAGTTGCAGGTGTAATCAAGTTTACTTTAAGGATAATATTCTTTTACTCTCATTTGTAGTATTACATATTTAGCTACGGATCTATAGTTGGCTAATTGGTCAAGGAGTTCATATTTATCTGTGGTTGAGAAAATCAGATCGTTTTCCCCCAGTACAGTGCAAAGATCAGGAACAGGAATAAGAGAGATTTTCAAATGACTTAAAAGATTGTGCAAAGGGATTTGCATAAAATAGTTTTAACACCTCACTCAACAATATTGAATGGAGAATAAGAATTTAAAAAGCCTACTCTAAATAGTTGGGATAAGGGTAATGAAGATGGTAATGTTTTTTTTCAAGGATTCAAACCTAGGCTTCCTTGTTCAGGTAAGGGCAATACCACAGGGTTACATGTCTAATATGATGATGATGATGATGATGATGCTACTTAATTTTTACATCTACTGCATTCTTGACGTGCTTCTTTAATTTGATCTTTTTTGGGAATGGTTGACCACTTTCTTTTTGGTTTAAGGAGTGCTGGTGGTAGCATGAGAATGTACACAGGATAATTAAGGAAAAGAAATATATTTTTATAACATGTCAAAAATTGAATACTATTTAGGCTCATAATGATCATACGAAAGTTAAAATCTCATTAAGGGGTATAAGTAAATAAAAACATATAAATTTTGGTGATTATATAATAGGCTTGGTACTTAAGAAAAGAGAAAAATAGATATATAGAATCACAAAGGCATGAGATAAGAAATTTAGGAGTTATGATGAAGTTAGATGTATTAAAAGTGAAGATAATAGGATATTAGTCAAATATGAATATATCAATGAAAGATGAAAATATTACTTTGATAAATTACTAAATGAGTGATTTAAGGAAGAAATAATTTTGGAAGAGTATAATAAATAATATAATGAAATATATTAGGGATTGATTTAAAAATAAAGTGGAGTTTTCTCTAAAAAATGCTATTTAAAGGTAAGGCTTTAGGTTCATATGAAATAAGAGATCTAGATATTTTTTATCAAAGTTAGATTTATTAAAAGTATAGATAATAGGATATTGGTTAAAAAGGAATATATCAAGAAAAACTGAAAATATTACTGTGAGAAATTATTAAATGGGAGATGTAAGGAAGAAATTATTTTGGAAGAATATAATAAAATATATTTTAGATTGATCCAACAAAGTTAAATTGAGTTGGCTCTTAAAACAATGTATAAAGATAAGGTATATATATAATGATTTGATTAAGAAATATTTTTAATAAAATTTTGAAAGCAAAGAGGATGCCAAATGATTGCAGAAGAAACATTTTGATATCAATATTTTAGAATAAAAATAATGTTTAGGATTGTGCTTGTTAAACTTATAAGTTATAACTCATTGCAATGAAGCTATGAGAGAAAATAATGTAATATAGGCTTATAAATTATGTTACTTTTAGAGAACCACTTTGGTTTCATTCCAGGAAGATCTCTGATGCAAGTTATTTTTGTTTGAAGGCATTAAGATATTTGTATAATTTAATTGATCTTTAGAAGATATATGATCAAGTACTATTGAATTGATTTGCTATGCTTTAAGGTAGGAATGTTGCCAAAGACATGTTGTTTTATTAACAATATGCATGATGATGTACTAACTAGTATTAAAAGTAGTTGTGGAGTGACCCAATGGTTTTGAATTACTAATAGGTTTACTACATAGGGCAAAGAAAATGAGGTGCCTTAGTATATGCTTTTTGCAGATGATATAGTTGTTATTGTCAGAGTCATCCATTAAAATCAATGAAAAATTAAAATAATGGAAGAAATATTTAGAATATAAATGTCTTGGAAATACAAAAACAAAATTGAGTGTATGAAATATAATCTTAGTGGGAATGATGTTAATAATTATCATTTTATATTATTATAATATAAAATGTTACCTACATTTGATAAGTTAAAATATCTTAAAATATCTTTTATCTATTTTACAAAAAGAATATGAAGATATAGATGACAATATAATTTCTAGAATCAAAGATAGATTATTAAAATGAAGAAGTGCTTTGGGAGTTTTGTGTGACATGAGTATATTATGGAGGTTTAAAGGTAAATTTTATTAAATCACAATTAGGCTAATGGTATTGGGTGGATGTGATTGTTTTTAGGCTATAAAAAAGTCATTAATATCTACATATGACATAAATGAGATTGTTAAGATAGATGTGTGACATAGTTAGGAAGGATAAATTAAGGAATGATTATAATGGAGGAAATGTTGGAGCAACATCTATTAAATATAATGTGACTTAAAACTTCAAATACAGTATGGTGTTTTGGACATGTGCAGATAAGGGTAGGATGCACCTGTTAGATGAGTTGACAAAATTAATATAAAAGGATTAGGAAGGAAATGGCGGTGATGTAAGTTTATGGATAGAAGTTGTTCAAAATGATTTGTGAAGAGTATGTTTAATACTTCAGCCAACACTCAACAAGAATGATGATTGGGAAATTTATACACCGACTCATACAACTGTATGATCTTGGAGTTTTACTGGCTTGTGCCACGTGCTTTCATCAAAGTTTTGTTTTTCTGTTTAGTCTTTCATGCTATTCTTCAGCCATTTGGTTATATATATATATATATATATATATATATTGCTTATTTGAGTTTATTGGTGCTTTGCTTGCACGTTCTTGTTATAAACTGTGCGGTCGTGTATTTATATTTTCATGGTTCTCGTTCTTTTTGTTAGATTGCTTAGGAAGACGGCTTGGCCCGAAGTTACTTGGAAGGAGAACGGATCATTCTGTGGTAAATATCTGTTTCTTCCTATATATTGATATATGTAAGCTGTGAAGCTATGGTCAATGAATGGCTACCTTTGCTTGAGGAGCAGAAACTAATAATATTTTTTTTTTGCCTGGTTGAATTTATGCAGAGGCTTATGAGAGATTTGTATAAGACTCTTAATCATGTTAATTTTGAGGAGATTCCATCAGAAGCAAGATTGCCAGGATCATTCAATGAGTTTCTTATTGAAATAAAGAAAAACCACTATGATATCAAGACATTTGCTGTTTTTCTGAAGGCAACGGTACTTGTTTCTTATATGCACTATTTTAGATGGTTAATGCATCAAACGTTCCAAATTTCTCATTTATTTACTACTTTTTTCTATAGAGCTTTAATTAATGTGTCACAAACATTTTATGGTGGAGTGTTTTTATTAATCTAGTTTTCATATGAAAATATGCCCTTCAGATGCCGTGATACTGAAATATGCGTTTTCAGACCCTTTTGTTACTAAAAACTTTCAAAGAACATATCTCTAATGCAACAATTATAGAGCTGTATATCAAATCAATACCATTCTATAGACTCTTAGCCTTTTCTTTACATAGAACACTTCGCATGGAACTTCTAATTTGGAGATATCTCTAGTGTGAAGGCATCGAATCTAAAAAGCCAAGCCTCTATATATTCCACTGAATTTGTGGTCTCAGATGGAGAACGAATAAATGCCTCTGTATATTTCGCATGTACAGACACTAGCATTTCTAGCCAAGATATTCTCCTCCTGATCTAGATACTAGGAACCCGATTGCTAGCTTACTCAGTCGTTTTTCACATATTGTTGATTAAATTAATAAAATTGATTTTTGTCCTTATCATTCCACTTTATCCGAGACATCTTTACTGATACATCAATGAACTTCGCAGATGGAAAGTATGGATAGAGAAGCAAAACGATCAAAGTTGGCAGAACAGTTGCACAAGCATTTTGCAGCTGATGCTATCCCTAAAGGCATCCATTGTCTTTCTTTGCGCCTAGCTGATGAATATTCGTCTAATGCTCTTGCACGGAAGCAACTTCCTTCTCCAGAGTTGCTGCCTTTGCTCTCTGACAATTCTTTGCACCATTTTGTTTTGTTAACGGACAATGTTCTTGCAGCTTCTGTTGTTCTTACATCTACTGTGAGGTCTTCATTAAGGCCTAAGAAAATAGTCTTTCATGTTATAACTGATAAGAAGACATATCCGGTAATGCATTCATGGTTTTCTTTACATCCTCCTTCGCCGGCAATTGTTGAGGTTAAAGGTATTCACCAATTTGATTGGTTGACAAGAGAAAATGTTCCTATTCTTGACGCTATAGAGAGCCATCATGGTGTTCGAAATCACTATCATGGAGATCACGCCAAGGGAAGTAATTTTACCGACAACCCAAGAATTTTTGCTTCAAAACTGCAAGCAAGGAGTCCAAAATACATTTCCCTGCTCAACCATCTTCGCATATACCTGCCTGAGGTAAATTAAATAAGCCTTAGTTTTCTAGAGATATTCAATCATCTTATAATGAAAAAAATTGATTACTACTAAAGCACACAATCTTCCAGTGCCTATTTGGGATTGCTTTTTATTTATTTATTGAAAATGGTAATGGCATTTTTTTTTTCTTTTTTCAAAGATAGGTTGAGCAGTTTTAAAAATTTATAATAACATATTTTAGATGTTTTGTAAGTTCATGACAAAATTTTGAATTTTAACGGGCAGTAAGTTTTGAACTTGGGTCAAAAGAGAAACACACAAGCACTTAAACACTAAGCCAAGTAATAACTTATATTACTTAGAAGAAATACATTTATATAAACTAAATCAAAATAAGAAGAAGGAATATTATTTTAAGATTCGATCATTTTATATAGATATCATTCAAAAAACTTAAACTACTAGCGGCATTGATTCATAATAACAGTTCAACATTAAAAATATCAAGTACACACACAAATATATATATATATAGCAAAAATTGAAAGCCTAAACGAAAAAGAAAGCGTGATTAGTGATTGGAATACATTGCCTTTTATCTATCTTGATCAATGATATAAAACTTTGTATGACACCCTAAGATTTTTTTGGTCTACCTTAAAAATATGCATTCAATGTGTTCCACAGCTGTTTCCAAACCTCAACAAGGTGATCTTTCTTGATGATGATGTTGTTATTCAACGTGACTTGTCACCACTTTGGGATATTAATATGGCTGGAAAGCTAAACGGCGCTGTAGAGACTTGTAATGGTGATGATAAATGGGTCATGTCCAAACGATTCCGGACATATTTCAACTTTTCTCATCCCATCATTTCTAATAATTTGGACCCAGATGAATGCGCTTGGGCTTATGGGATGAATATCTTTGATTTGAACGCTTGGAGGAAAACAAAAATTAGAGATACATACCACTATTGGCTGAAGGAGGTAATTTTCATTTTTTTTTTCTTAATTTCTTAATTATTAGTTGCAATCTTTGTGAACATATTCATATAAGTTACGAAGTTGTCTTAAACTCATTTAACGCTGAATATCTTATGATCCAATGTATTTTTTATTTGCAGGAACCAAATATTTATTATTTTAAGTTTTTTTTGGTTAAAAAATTATACATTAATTCTTGGGGATGGCAAAAAGACCTTTTGAAAATTGAATATCGACCTTTTTTTTATTCTTATTTTTTAAGTAGGGTTGGCCGAGTAAGCCAACCTTATTTTATCCATAAATTATGTTGGCCATATGTCTTGATAACCATAAAGCGCCCATCAATTAAAGGATGTGTGTGGCATACATAGCCAATCGACCTAGTTATTCTAAGAATCAAATGCTTTTTTTTTTAGGGAAATTTACAAACATACCACTTTATACCATCCTATTTGCATATCTAACACCCAAAACTTTAATATTACATATATACCACCCAATATTATTTTAATATCAAATATACCACTTATATTTTCTTTCTACCACTCATATATTTCATTTATATCACTCATATTTGATATGAAAATGAACTATGTGTGGTATGTATGTAATATTAAAATTTTAGGTGTTAAATATGTAAATAGAAAAGTATATTGTGGTATGTATGTAAATCTCACTTTTTTGGTTTTAATATTCTTATGTGATTTCTAATAGAAGGCAAAAGAAACAATCATCATAGCTATGCATGTGGCAAGAATACATGATGGATAGAATATTATTGCCAATCTGCTTCTTAAAACATCTCAGAATTATGAAATTTTTAGGGTTCATCAAAATTATCAATATGATGATAATTAATGTGTTAGAATATGCATTTTTTTATTCCATTCTTCAATTAATATTTCACTCTGAAAGACATAATATACTGAAACACATAGCCTGATGACTCTTTACTTATCTTCCTTTTCTTCGAAACCTTTTCGCAGAATCTAAAGTCAAACTTAATGCTATGGAAGTTCGGTACGCTGCCGCCGGCTCTTATAGCTTTCCGAGGCCATATTCATCCGATCGATCCATCGTGGCATATGTTAGGATTGGGCTATCAGGAGAAGTCCAACATTGATAATGTGAGAAAAGCTGCTGTTATTCATTACAATGGGCAGTGTAAGCCATGGCTGGAGATTGGTTTCAAGCATCTAAAGCCTTTTTGGACTAAGCATGTAAATTACTCCAACGAATTCATCAGAAATTGCCATATTTTGAAGCCTGAAGAATGAAATAGATTGAAAATTTTGGTATATTGATCATTCATTTAATGGAAATTTTGGTCAAATGGGCATTCTATCTGCTTTGCTGCTGGTGATTTGAGTATTCTTTTGATCTGAAAAATAATTGTTTCAAGAATTTTATATGCATTTGAGGCATAGTCAAGGAAGCAGCAAAATGATTAGTACAACACTACAACTGGCAAAAAAAGAAAAAGAAAAAAAGAAGCTTGGATTGGTACACAACTGAAACAAACCTATTCTTAGCTAATTTTAGTTTCCACAATTCTTTTGCCTTCCAAATTTTCATTTCTTTTACCTTCTCTGAAAGAATGTAAGTGTGCATGAATATTTGTTAGTAGCTATTCTTGTGATAGAGCTGTTAGGATATTCCTTGTGATTCTTGAGATATTCAAATGTATAATAAATTTGTTGCAAGTGTGCATATACCTATTTTAATTTGCTTTTCATTGTCAAATTATTTGTGGGAGGTTTTATTATGCTTCGTTTGAGATTACTTTTTTATTATTTCTAAAAGTAATTTTAAAAAAAAAGTTGTTTTAAGAAGCAGTAATCAAGCCGCCCCAATTCCCAAATGAAGCCTTTCGTCAGCAATAAAGTAGCTTTTTAGTATAGAAATTTTAATTTTTGTACTAAAAATTTGTTTTAAGTAGTAGTGAGAAAGTCATCGGCTTCGTTTCGAATGGCTTTCTTACATAACTTTATAGTATAAAATTTTTAATCTTTATATTAAAAAGTTATTTTAAGAAGCAATAAAAAAGACGTTCAAATTGAACGGGAAGTTGGAAAGTTTAAAATTCTTTAGAGAACAATGAAACGATAAAGCGGTTTTCATATTAACATGAAAAATTTTAAACTTTACTCGAGCTAAATTTGGTTTGAGTCCACATTTTTTTATTTTGAGTCGACGGTCAAGCTGATTTGAGTTGAGAATAATAATTTATAAAATTGTAAATTAATATATCTTTTTATTAATTTTGTTTTTTTTTTAATCACTCATATTTTAATTTAATAAGAATATAT
>NW_021319746.1:1041289-1066306 GCF_001605985.2 Dendrobium catenatum | reverse complement strand
GTTTCTTCCCTGTTTTTGGCTGTTTTCCTGCGGTGGATAGCAGTTCATCCTAGATCTACTTGGTTCTTGGTGTGAAACACTTGGAAATCCAAGTGTTTCCTATCATTTTACCGTTGCAACCAAACTTCATTGTTGCGAAGAAATATATTGTCAATAAGCAACTTCTGAAATTTTCCTTTCCTTTAGAGGCATTTTTACAATGTTCCTGGTAATTATTGGTCTGCTATATGACATCAAATATCTTTGCAGGATGGATAAACTTGTATGTGAGCCAGTTGAGGGGAATGCATGGCATGCCGATCACATAGTGCCCGTCTTCAAAGGAGGGGGTAAGAATTACTTCAAGAAATGCATTATAGGACTTCAAAGATATTTTTCTATATTTTCGGGCTCTACAGTCTTTGAAGTAGTGGTGTTATTTTTCTAAGATAACTCATAAGCGGATTGAAGCTCAGTGAGCTAGTGAGTTAAATTTGAGCTAGTCTCAACTCAAATCTTTTGCTCATCAGTCCACTCTAAAAATATTATCATAAAATATACTTAGAATATGTTCAAATCAAAAGTTTTTGTTCAGAATTATTACAAATATTTATAAATTTATCCTTTTCTTGTGCATTAAAATTTACTTAAATTATATTAAAATCCCTTTCTTCTGCATTCATGCAATATACTTAAAATATTGTTAAAAATCAAAAGCTCATTGTTATTTCTTTTAATTTCTTTTACCTTTTATCTTGATATTGCAACTGTTTTGAATAGAAATTATATTTTGTTTCAAAATAAATGAGCAGACTTCCGAGTCGATTCAAACTCATAAATTTAAGCTTGAGTTAGAACTTGATAAATTAATCAAAATCAAGCTTAAAAGAAGGGTGGCTTGAGTTCAATTCTACTCATTTACACTCCTAATTTCACTCAAAAATTGGTGTGGCAGGTGAATGTAGATTAGAGAATATGAGGACACTTTGCGTGGCTTGTCATGCTGAGGTCACAAAATCTCAAAGGACTGAAAGGCATCAAGCAAGGAGAAGGGCAAAAGAACAACTCAAAATTGCCATGAAGGGGCTTGAACATGGAGGTGACACTAGACAAATAGAATTAAACTCTTCTGTAAGTATCATAACCATGGAGTTCAATGTCATCTCCTATAGTCTTGCCTGGTATGATTTAGGCTTTGTTTGGGATGGCTTTTTTACTGTTTTTTAAAGCAGCTTTTTAATAAAAAAAATTATTTTTTATACTAAAAAACTGCTTCAAGAAGTAGTAAAAAAGCCGTCCCAAATGAAGCCTTAGGTTCATTCTATATATCAAAACGGCTTTATTATCTTGGTCTGAATTTTTCATTCAGATTTCTAGAACGTTAAAAACTCGTTTACTCATGATGTGAATAAATTATGTTTGATGCCTGAAGGTTGATAGAGCCGTAGGAGCTGAAGCTGATGAAGATGCTTTTCTTGTACATGTTCCTGGAAGTGCTTATTCTGAAAGTTAGGAAATGGGCAAATGGCTGGAGTAGCAGTGAGAGCTGCATGTTCCTGCTTGTTACATGTATGATTTCTTGTAACACTGGCTGTAATTTTTTTTTGTTTAATTGAAAGGTTGAGGAAACCCCTTCTCATTTAATAGAAATGCAAAAAATAATAAAAATAGTGTGAGAGAATAAAAAGTTGATTAAAAAAAAAAGAAAATATCTTAGAGAAAAGATTTAGAAGCTTGCTAGGAAGGTTTAAAGCTCAATAAAATGATCAAAATGGTCCGTAGATTCTTTATAAAGGATCAAAATGGTTCCTGATTATATATTAAAGAATTATTTTGTCTCAAGTCTTTAAAAAGGAATCAGAATAGTCTCATTGTGATACTATTTGGTTCCTCTTTAAAGAGTTTGAGAGTCAAATTGATCATTTAATATAGTTAGGAATTATTATTTTTTTCTTTATTAATGAGTCTGAGGAACAATTTTGATCATTTTGTATTTAAAACTCATATTTTCTCAAAGATTTGGAAGTATTTTATTATTATAACTTGATTTCATGCAAAAATAAGCTTCAGCAAATGAGTTGAACCAGTTTTTTTTATACATTTTTTATGATATTAGAAAAGCATTTGTTCTTTTAATTCAAATTAGGCGAGAGGAAGGGGATTTCTTATCTATCTTTCAGAAAAATGTCTCTTCACGAAGAGAATATAAACTTGAAGGGATTACCACTTGAAAAGCCACTCTAGCTAATATTTGTTGAAGTCAATTGAGGCTTCATCTGAGGCTGCCATAGAAAAACTAGCGATATTATTCTATGAGAATATTAGACGTAGAGAACCGTCTGAATTTGTTGTTTTATTGTTTTTTATGTGATTTTGCAAAATAATAGTAAAAATGCAGAAAATATTTAATATTTATTAAATAATTGAATATTTGCTATGTTTTTATTGAGTATTTGTAAAAGCACGGTGTTAAAACACAGCAAAAAGGCATCAAAAATATATTCATAATTGAATATTTATTGTCATTTTATTGCCCTTTTGTAAAAGGTCAGTAAAAGCGCATGAAATTCGGACAGGTCTTTCTATTTGTTATCTACACAGAATAATTTCTCGTAGCATAGAGGTGTTTATATCTAAAATGTTTTGCTTTGGACTCTACAATGATTCAATCAAAATAAGTTTGTTTCAACTTAAAATGTACTTGATTTATGCACAAATGTGTGTTCTTCTGAAATTATAAATATTTTTAGATATCATATATTTTTTCTTGCATAAATATTTTTTAAAAAAATATTTAATTTCTCTTTTAAAATTTTAAGATGTAAGATTTTTTATTAAAATATTTTAAATTCATAGGTTTTGCTTCATTAAGAGAATTATTTGGGTTAATAATTGAATATATATTATAAGCAACATAACTATTTAATATTACTATGCTTGTTTATTAAAAAATTTGAGAACTTTTGAACAAACTATTTAAGGCTTTTAAATAATTGATCAGGTGTATGCGTTGACTATTTATTGATTTATTTAAAGGAATATTCTAATTTAAGTAGTTTTTGTTAATTTAAGTAAAATTATGATATAAATTTTTATATTTTATGCATTTTTAAATTTGTTTATATTTAAAAATATATATTGAACAGATAGAGTGGTATATTAAAATAATAATTTGAATATTAATACTCAATAGGAACAATACTAAACTGATAGACGATGGATTCATTAAAATATTTATTTTATTTTTAATCATCATTGACCAAAAAAAAATATTGAATACATATTCACACTTATAGCTAAATAATCAATGTATTGTTAACATAAAATTTATAAATTTATTTGTTATTAATAATAAAACTATTTATTTTAATTGTCAACAATTTATGTATGAATCCTTTTTTTTAAAAAATTTAAAAAAAAAAAAAACAAAAAAATAATTTTAAAAAACATTAAAAAGTTGCCCCAAACAAAGTCTTAAGTTTCATTTGGGATAACTTTCTTTCTGCTTTCCAATACAATTTTTTTTAAAAAAATTTTATATTAAAATCTATTTTATGTTTGGGGACTGGAAGGCCTTTCACTTATCTACGTTATATAATAGATTAATTAATTTATTAATCATTTTTGTACATTGTTTATACTTAATATTGTGAATGAGGTTCATTGATTACACTAATTAAAAATATTTTAATCTAAAAAGCAATATCTTAATTAAAAAAAATGAAAAAAATCGATCAACGAAGACAAATTTCACATAGCAAATTTATAGCTAATGGAACACTACAGCCAATACTCAAAAGAAAAATAATTCTGACGCAAAAGAAAAACACAAATGAAGAGAATAGGTGAAAGAAGCAGAACATCAGACTATTTTAAGGCTTTGTTTGAGACGGCTTCTTAAAGCAATTTTCAAAAAATTGCTTTAAGAAACGGTAAGAAAGTCGTCCCAAATGAAACTTAAAACTGCAAGAATTGATGATTGCTACAGTATTCTAACAAATTCTTGAAAAAAAGAAGAAGAAGAAAACACCCATAATATTACAATAATCTACCACATTTGAATGGATGCTTAACAATAATGCAACATTTTTAGCACTAAAATATGGAATAAAATACCATCTTTTGATCAATAGCCTGATACTACAGCTTCAATCACTATTGCTGCAAGTTTCTTCTGCTGAAAATTTGATCATAAAATCACACATCCACATTGGTTTTCCTTGGATTTTTTTGCTTCCTTCCTTTCTGTTCACAAACGAAAATTGAAATAAAAATTAACAATATATGATTGCAAGATAACAAAAACATAATCGGGCGAGCAACCGAGAGAGTAGAAGTTGATCTTTACTGATTTCTCGTTGGATCGAAGGTGGTCGAACCACAACATGCATAGTTGTAACACCTGAAAGATCACATATAGGGCTTCTGCACTCTGCCAATGTATTGTTGTTTTCCAATATCCTCCCAGCATTGATCAATTTCAGGTCATTTACAGTTCTTGGTTGGTTCTCCATTTCTGTTCATTAGATGCAGCTTTAGAGCCCTCACATGGAGAAGAAATAACCATTTCATAATGTTGATCAGTCTATAATGTTCATATTTTAACATAATATCTCATACTTAGACGAATATGGGGCTTAATAAGTCTTACATTACCTTATTTCAACAGCAATGTTCAATGAAATGGGTAAGTGTCTAAGGCTTTCTTTGGAACAGCTTTTTTACTGTTTTCTAAAACAATATTTTTGTATAAAAATGTTTTTGAATTAAAAACTTTTGTGCTAAAAAATTACTTTAGAAAGCAACAAAAAAGCTGTCCCAAATGAAACCTAATTCATTTCCAAAAGTCAGTTTATTGTGCTGCTTACAATCAATAACATTTTAGCTTTGTCTACATGCTAAAAGCTTACAGATAATATGTTACAATGCATTAGATGGAACTATTCAAATATTGTTGAAGGCCAGGATGATTAGGAGAAAAATTACTGCATGAGGGTAGCTTTTGGAAGAAGAAAAAAGAACAAAAACATCAGTAGATTCTTCATGATTCTTTGTATTAGTCTAATAGGAAAGGAAATAATCATTTCCCACTTCATAATTGTGTATTAGGAAAGGGTTCTATTAGGAGAATGCTATGTTGTTTCACTCAACATATGCGCGCATTTATTCGTTCTTGTTATGTATTCTTGCCCTACGCAACCAACTATAGCGCCCAATTTTGATCTGTCCTTCTATATTTTAACCCATCTTCATAATTTAAGTCCATGCTAGACCCTCTATTTCTCTCTCCTACGGTGCCTTACTTGTCTCTCCTCTTCCGGAGACGAAATCCTCCTCCATTTGTACTACCATCAAATTTAATGGTTCCAAACATCTCTTGCAATTGAGGGCTTTTGATTGCTTGTTGTTTCATGCAATAAGCTTCTTATTATGTTGCTCTTACTTGGTTCCTCAAAAGACTTAAATTGTCCATTGCTTCAATTGTCACGTTTCAAGACAGCAAAGAAAAATAGGGACCATCTTCTTCTAGCTAATATCAAGATGGATAATATTTTGGATCTATACTATCTATGGGAGCGAGTTATGGAGCGTAGGTTGCGGCGTGATACTAATGTTTCTCAAAATCAATTTGGATTCATGCCGAGTAGGTCTACTATGGAAGCCATACATTTATTGAGAGGTATGATGGAGAAATATAGAGAGAATAAGGAGGATCTACATATGATATTTATTGATTTAGAGAAAGCATATGATAAAGTTCCAGGAGAAGTGCTATGGAGAGTTCTTGAAAAGAAATGAGTTAATAATGCTTATATTTAAATCATTAAAGATATGTATGTAGGAGCTATTATTTGTGTTCAAACACAAGGTGGTTTGACCAAGTATTTTCCTATTTCGGTTGGATTGCATCAAGGATCAGCCTTAAGTCCATATTTTTGGCTTTAGTCATGGATGTTCTGACTAGACATTTGCAAGAGAATGTACCTTGGTGTATGCTTTTTGCTGATGATATTCTTCTTGTTGATAAGACTAGAGAGGGAGTTAAAGGTAAACTTGAATTATGGAGGTCAACCTTAGAGTCTAAAGGGTTTCGCTTGAGTACATCTAAAACTAAATATATGGAGTGTAATTTTAGTAGCAATAGACCTAGTGAGGGAATTGTGACTTTGGGCGATCAAGTCATTAATAAAAGTACACATTTTAGATATCTTGGTTCTATTGTTCAGAGTGATGGTGAAATAGATGGGGATATTCTCAGCAGAATTCAAGTTGGATGGTTGAAGTGGAGGAATGCATCGGGCTTATTGTGCGATAGAAAAGTCCCCTCAAACTTAAAGGGAAATTCTATAAGATGCTAGTGAGACATGCAATGCTTTATAGTGCCGAATGTTGGCCATTAAAAGAGAAGCATAATACTAAGTTAAGTGTTGCAGAGATGAGGATGCTTAAGTGGATGAGTGGCTTGACCCTTAAAAAATAGGATATGAAATGAGCATATACGTGAAAAGGTTGGAGTAGCTCCAGTGGAAGATAAGACTAGAGAGAGTCGCCTTAGATGGTTTGGTCACATTAAACGGATGCCTTCCGATGACCCGATAAGGAAAGTTGAGGTATTAGATTCGACTTATGTTAAGAAATGTAGAGATAGACCTAAAAAGACTTGGTTAGAAAATATTAGAAATGATCTTTCTTTACTAGATTTAAATAAAAATTTGACTTTTAACCAGACACAATGACAAAAAAATATTCATGTACCCGACCCTACATAGTGTGACAAAGGCTTGATGTTGTTGTTGTTGTACTATCTATTCATAATAAATGAGAATTTATCTCTTAACAAGACAAAAATGAAGAAAAATGATTCATGTAGCCGACCCACGTAATGGAATAAAGACATGATGTTATTGTTGTTGTACTCTCTATTCAGAATCTTTCTCTCCAACAAAACAACATGTTAATTCAAAAGCACAATAGTATATTGAAAAGAAACAAATGATCAAAAAGAAAAAAAAATAAAAAATACAGAGAGAGGAAGGAAAGAAATTAATTCATCTATTGTAAGACATGAGTGGGGAGGCTTTAATAGCAATGCAATTAATTTTATTGTGTCTAATCATCCTTGTTGCTTGTTTTCGACGAGTCAATTGTCATCAAGTCGAGCATTAATGTGGCCTAGTTGTTTATATAGTCTGAACTGAGTAGATCGTGGTCCATATCACTCATGGGGTTCCAAGTTACTCTCTTAGCAGCTAATGCCTGTTCAACCAAACAAATTGACCATAGCTTCACTGCTTTAGTCTCTTTTATACTCCATTTATGGACCAAATTGAATCTTGGATGATGGAAAAATTATCAGCCCACATTGACAGCCTTAGAATGAAAACAATTCTATTAGTTTATTCAAGCTACTTGTAAATAGTTATTTTATGGAATTTAGAACTAAAATTGATGACTGAAATCCATTTGTTTGTTGAGTACTAGCTTTCAAACAGCTAAACAGGAACTTTACATAGAATCCATGTGATTTCATCCCCCTTGGGTAATTAAGGAGCAGCGTGAGAGCGCCGGTCATCCTTCTCCAAGGTAAATCCTCCCTCCAATCTCCAATCAACCTATTATCACTTAACTAGACAGTAGGAATCCAGCATTATAGCTT
This sequence comes from Dendrobium catenatum, assembly GCF_001605985.2. NCBI lineage: Eukaryota > Viridiplantae > Streptophyta > Magnoliopsida > Asparagales > Orchidaceae > Dendrobium > Dendrobium catenatum. The sequence continues at coordinate 1,058,670 of NW_021319746.1, read as the reverse complement.
TTGCACTCTAAAGAATTAGCAACTATTACAAATGTTCATCAAACCTCTCTGAATTCATATTTTCCTCCTAATAAAATTAAAACCACACTTAACAGCCAAAAAAAAAAAAAAAAAAAAAAACACTTAACAGCCAAAAAAAAAAAAAAAAATAGCAAAACTAATTATAGTAGCTGCTGGTAAACCTCATTCATTTGTCATCAATCAATTAGAAATTTGTTAAGTCCACAATCGATGTTACAATAAATAAACTTTCTTAGCAAAGAGAGGTGTATGATATTAAGAAACAACTTCTAACAATGAGAAGCAAAAGTATAAGAGGGGCAAGCAAAAGACACAAAAAGTTTCTTGAGCCGACTCTGCCTCAGAATCGTCAAAAGAAGAAGCAGAGGAGGAGGTAACAAACTTGTGTCAATGATAATCTTGATCAATCAGATCAAGATGAGATATGTCAACTCTTTTATGACGAATTGTTTATTATTTTTAAAAAAATTAAGAAGCTTAAAAAAATGCATGTCAGTCTTAATACTGAATTTTCTACTTTGCAGAAAGAGCATGCTAGTTTAATTACCGAGCACTCTACTTTAGTTAGCGATTATATGACTTATTAGATGAGTTTGATGCATTAAATAAGAAGCATATTGATCTATTTGATGCACACAATTTCTTGAAGATATCACATATTGAGCTAGAAAAAATATTTAAGGAATTAGAAGAACATGCATCTCAATTAGATAGCAGTGAACATACACTAAAGCTGGAAGTGGCAAGCTATGAAAATGCAAATGAATATTTAAGAGCAAAAATTATTGCACTTGAGAATAAAAAATCATCACTTTTAATAGCTCAGTGGCACAAGCCCTCAACACAGCATGTATCACATAAACCTAGGAAGATGCACCATTGCCCACATAGGTTAGTAACTCATTCCTTGGTGTTAGGTATTACTTTTGTGGCATGTTAGAACACATAGCCCGCACTTGCACTATCCACCATAGGACACATCTAGTGTGGAGGTCTAAATTACATTCATCACAGCATAACATGTATGCAGCTCACTCATTCAAGCATAAGGTGGAACACAAACTCACTTGGGCTCCCAAATCTAACCTTTGAATGGCATTGTAGGGGTGCTCTCACAAAAGACCTAATGAGAGCATGTGGTACCTAGACAGTGGTTGCTCGAGCCATATGACTGGTGATGTGAAGCAGTTCATCACACTGGAGGCTAGGTCAAGAGGCAAAGTGAGATTAGGAGACAACACCACTGGGAAAATAATGGGCTCATGTATAATTGGAAACTCTAAACATCTTATAATTAAAAATGCTTAGTCTAAAATTAGCATTTCAAAACAACTGATTATAAATTATTGAATTTTCTAAAAGAGAATAGGGCTTTTTAACAGTAAGATTTAGACTTTGTTTGAGACAGCTTCATTACTGGCTTACTGCTTCTTAAAGTAGCTTTTTAGTACAAAAATTATTACAAACCTGCTTAAATCAATAAGAAAGTTGTCTCAAACAAAGCCTTAGATAGGGTTTAGCTTAAACTTTGTGAAACTTCTTTTTATGTCATATAAATCCTACTGCCTTTGTAAGTATAATTTTCCTCCCGCTTTAAGATATACCCCGGCCCAGATTTAAAAAATCCAGGAAGAAATAGGATTTACGAGATTTACACAATTTCTCTTCATTGTATTTCTTCTTCTCTTTCATAGATCCTGCTTGAATTAAAAGCAAAACAACCCTTTAATCTAGAAGCAAAAAAATACAGTAATGAAATTGTGAAAACCTTTGGGCCATTCAGCGATAATGCTTTCCTTCAAAGTGGTCACAGTGGAAGCTGTTGAATAGTTCTTGGGACCAATATCTGATCCATCAGGCAATCTGAACCTGATTTCTAATTGCTCCTGAACTCCAGACATACTGAAAGATCACAAAGAAAGTCCTTTTTCAGATTAAAATAATACAATCTTCCAAGAACAGAAAGCTCTACTGATTTTCCTGTACGAAAAACACCAAACCTTCATTTGCTTGAAAGAAAAGAATCAAAGAAAAAAAAAATCTACCTGATATCAAGCTGGATCTGGATGTCCACCAAAATAGCAGAAAAACATAGCAAGATAAGATTTTGATGTGGTTCTCTTCCCCTCGAAACTGTTTCAGGATCAGCAATACTTTGCTGCTAAGAAATTCCTAAACGGAAGAAAAATAAAACAAAAAGCCAGACAGCTTGGCCTGGAACACTATCGCTTAAGGCGAGCTCTGATCAGCGATAGGGCTCTTGCTAAAGAGGGGAGAAAGTGAAAAGGCGGCAGCTTTAACGAAGAATAATATTGCATGTGGAGAGAGAAAAAGAGAGGAAGGGGAGGAAGAAGACGAGATGAATAAAAACTTCAGATTCTAACTCTGAGAAATTTGCGCAGTAAGCAGATGCCTCTACTCATTCTCGACTCCATAGTCCATTCCATGTCAAGCTCCTAAAACAATGGAAATAAATTAAATATACAAATATCATAGAATTCTTATATGTTTATTAAAATAAAACTTTAACCAATCATGCTTAGTTTGGTTGGTGGGCATACTCGTTTGGGAACCCCCCATCCCGAATTCTATTTCCTCAGGCGGCAGTCGTCCCTCTAGGGGGAACCCAATAAGTGCTGGCCACGAGTAGCAAGGGTGGATCTCTCGTCTAGGTAAGCCGAGGAGACTAGTGGACATCGCCAAGCCCGTCACAAGCTGACGTGGCAGCGGGCCGATACTCCCCGTTCCAAAAAAAAATAATTCTGAATGAATCTCAAATTATATTGCATTTATTTATTAAACATGTCAAAAAAATATATACAAATTTTATATTATATGTACCAATGTAATATTTTTAGGAACTCTTGCTTCTTGACTTCATTCATGTAATAAGGGCTTATTTATATATTTTTAGGAGTGACATATCCGTAAATATGAAAAGAATCATGAGCAAATTCAAAGCATTCTATCAAATGGCATGTATTGATTCACTCAATCATAGATTATTTTTTTAACATTTAGAAGCCTAAATTATATTAGAATTAGGTGATCTTAAGCCCTTTGGATATGTCTCATCGAGCCGCTTGATTCGATTATAAGAATAACATATTTGGAGATCATTTGGTTATATAATTTATGCTTTGAAACTTTTAACTATATTTTGGATCCTTGATTTGGGCTCAATTGTTTTTGGATCAGATCAATCTTAGTGTTGTTGGATTCGTTTCTTTGAGACATTTAGCTTGATTATAAAATCATTGAAATTGGAGTTCATAAGGTCTTTAATTTAAGTTTGATATATTTCCAAGTGAACTTTACCTCAAAATTCATGCTCGATAATGATAATTTTTGGTGTATATATTGTTAACGTATTCTATGAGACGAGAGGGCTCATCATACCGCTGAAATCATTACCTCAACTCCTGACACCTGAGCAGTCGGCGGCACCTCTGCTCCAGCAACCAACGACCCAACGGTCTTTGTCATCTTCTTCATATGAACTCTATATAACACAGAATGTATTGGGAAGCTGTTTGAGCAATGCATTATGTTTTTCCCTGATATCTCTTTCTTTCATCTCTGCATCTTTCTTCTCTAATAGTGCAGGATAACTATCATGGTATCAGAGCGGTAAACCTGGGGTTTCCGCGCTTCTCAGCAACAATGGCGGAACAGGACTCTTCCACTCAATCCAGATCTACTTCTACGCTGTCGTCAACTATGGCCGCGACAGTTATACCGCCCGCTTTGAAATTTCTGATGACCAATCTCAAATCCATTGTTCACACTCATCTCACCATTGACAATTATCCAATCTGGAGACTTCAGATTTATCAAGCCTTTACAGCAAATGGCTTTGCTGACTATATCACTGGCTCTCTACCTTGCCCAGCAGACACCAATGACGCTGACTACAAATTCTGGAGATTAGTTGATCAGAATCTTGTTTCTGCCTTGTTCTCCACCATTTCCGCGTCGGTTCTACCTTACATTCTGCATCTGAAAACCTCTAATGAAATATGGACTGCACTAGAAATGCGTCTACAGCCTGTGAACAGATCAAGAGTGCTGCAGCTCAAAAATGAACTACACAATGTGCAAATGAAAGACCAGTCAATCTCTCAGTACTTGGCCAAGATCAAATCTCTCGTGGATAATATAGCCGCTGCTGGAAGCAAAATCGAAACCGAAGATATTATACTCTATACGCTTAAAGGATTACCCGCTTCATACAACCCATTCAAAGCTGCCATCAGAATTTCACCGCTGCCCATAACTCTTGAATCCCTGTATTCGCTACTAAGTAGTGAAGAAATAAATCTTCAAAATGAACTTCAACAGGATCTTGCTCCTCCGTCGGAACCTCAGGCTCTATATACAGCCCGAGGAAGAGGTCGCAGCACCAGTTACAGAGGAAGCAGAGGCAGAGGAGCACCCTTCAGTCCCAGCAATCTCTCATCCAGACCTCCAGCCAACACACCCAGATCCTCGGAGCGACCTACCTGTCAAATGTGCGGGAAAAATGGCCATCTCGCCTCCGTCTGCTGGCACAGATTTAACTCGAATTATACAGCTTCCTCTGCAAACAATCGTGCTCTCCTCACTCAGACACCGACGGCTACCACTTCTGAGTGGGTACTCGACTCAGGTGCGTCAACACACCTGACGCCAGATCTCGCCAACCTGCAGTATTCAACACCATACAATGGACCAGACACTATCTCTACAGCAAGTGGTTCTTCCCTCCCCATTCATCACTCAGGTGCCGGTCTCTTACCACTTCCAGACACCACCCGTAAGCTCAAACTTCACAATCTACTTCATGTTCCTTCTTTAGCTCACAATTTATTATCCATTTCCAAACTAACCCAAGACAATAACTGCTCTATCTTATTTGATTCCACTGGCTTCATACTTAAGGATCTTCAGGACAACAAAACCCTCCTTCATGGCCGTAATCGTGAAGGAATCTATCCCATCCAGCTTACCACTTCTGCCTCAGCTCCAGCACTCTCAGCCACCCGCAACTTCACAGCCCTATGGCATGCTCGTTTGGGTCATCCACATTTGCGATCGATGGCTCATCTATCTAGTCTTTTACCTCATTTCAGCTCTAGGAATTTAGATTTCTTATGCACCTCATGTAAAGTGGCTAAAAGCCATAAGTTACCTTTCCCTAAACATGTATCCAATGTAACTCTGCCCTTCAATTTAATACATACAGATGTTTGGGGTCCCTCACCCATTCCCTCTCTCTCTGGTTTTCGATATTTTATAATTTTCATTGATGACTACTCACATTTCTGTTGGCTATATCTCATGCATACCAAAAACGAAGCTAACATTAAATTTCAACAGTTTTTTAACTTAATTCGCAATCAATTCAACACCACTATTAAAACTCTACGCTCGGACGGTGGCGGCGAGTACACTGGTCAAGCTCTTCGAACATTTCTCCTCACCAACGGAATTCATCACGAATTATGTTGCCCATACACCCCGGAACAAAACGGAGTCTCTGAAAGAAAACATCGACACCTTTTAGAGACCACTCGCACTCTACTTCATGCTTCTTCCATGCCGTCCATGTTCTGGGCCGAAGCATTACAAACCTCCAACTACCTCATTAACCGGCTTCCCACCTCATCTCTCAATGGCAAAATTCCCTATCAACTCCTACATCACAAACCTCCATCCTACAATCATCTTCGAGTTTTCGGCTGTCTCTGTTTTCCCTGGTTAAAGCCATACACCTCTACCAAGCTTGAACCAAGATCTCGTCCCTGCCTCTTTCTCGGATACTCCAGCTCTCACAAAGGGTTTCGATGCTATGATCTTCACACTAAGAAACTCTACATCTCTCGGCACGTCACCTTCCATGAATCTCAATTTCCCTGTACAGCCACCGTTCCCACTTCCCCACCATCTCCATCACCCGACATTCCTCCTCTTCTTCTTGTTCCCACCTCAGCAAATCAACAAACACCACCCATTACTCCAACCAACATTCAACCTTCCCCTCCTGCTCACTCAATCCCAACTTCACTTCCCTCCACAATCAACAATCCCTCATCTCTTCCTCTTCCCCCTTCTATATCAGATCCTCCCCCTCCCGAGCATACGCATCCAATGATTACCCGTCTTCAATCCGGCCACCTCAAACCCAGGAAAGTCTTCGACTTACTTGCTGTAACTGATAGCTGCTCCACTCCATCCTCATATACTGCAGCAGCTGCATTGCCTCACTGGCGTCAAGCCATGTCAGCAGAGTTCATGGCTCTTCAGAAACAAGGTACCTGGTACCTCACTCCGCCACCCAAAGACATACCCGTGCTTGGCTGTCGATGGACCTACAAAACCAAGCTTCATCCTGATGGATCTATAGCCCGATACAAAGCCCGGTTAGTCGCTCAAGGCTTCAAACAGCAGCATGGCATCAACTACCACCAGACCTTTAGTCCAGTCGCAAAGATGCCGACGATCCGAGTTCTGCTTATTATGTCACTCCAACGAGGTTGGCCCCTCTATCAATTAGACATCAACAATGCTTTCCTCCATGGAGATCTTCAAGAGGATGTCTACATGTACCAACCTCAAGGCTTCATAGATTCGAAATTTCCCCATCACGTCTGTAAATTAAAAAAAGCAATCTACGGACTCAAGCAGGCTCCTCGTCAGTGGTTTCACAAACTGACCTCATTTCTCATTGCTTTTGGTTTTCAATTCAGTAAAGCGGATCCCTCCATGCTGTGCTACAACAATAATGGGGCTCAATTATATCTGCTGGCGTATGTAGATGATATTCTCCTCTCGGGCAACCAACCAGCACTCATACAGCGCCTACTTTCTCAACTCAAACACACATTTTCTCTTAAACAAATGTCAAATGTCGAGCTCTTCCTTGGCATTCAAATACAACACACAGCTACCGGGCTGTTCCTTCATCAGACACATTACGCCCGAGACATCATTCATTCTGCTGGCATGGATTCTTCAAAACCAGTAAACACTCCTATCTCTCCTAGAGACTCAAAAGCTCCTTTGAACAATCAACTGTTCGACAATGCCACTCTCTACCGGCAGCTAGCAGGATCTCTCCAATATCTGACTGTGACTCGACCTGACATAGCCTATGCTACAAATGTCATCTGCCAACATATGCACTCTCCGACTGTCACAGATTTCAAACGCCTAAAACGGCTTCTGCGCTATGTTAAAGGCACCCAAAACTACGGCATACCGCTCACTTCAGGCCCACCGATTCTCACCACATTTGCTGATGCTGACTGGGCGGCTAGTCAGCTGGATCGCAAATCTGTTACAGGATTCTGCTCCTTTCTCGGACCCAACCTGATCTCCTGGAGTGCCAAGAAACAATCTACTGTAGCCAAATCGTCAACTGAAGCAGAATACCGGGCGCTGGCGGCAGCCACTTCAGATGTCATATGGCTTCGTCGTCTTCTTCATGATTTCCAGCTCACACAGGATCAACCAACCGAAATCTTCTGTGACAATGTAAGTGCCATTGCTCTCGCCAACAACCCCGTCTTTCACGCCCGGACCAAACACATAGAGATTGATCACCATTTCATCAGTGATCACATAAATCGCAAGGCAATCACAGTCTCTCACATTGCCTCGATCGATCAACCGGCTGACATTCTCACAAAGCCACTGACCGGACACAGATTCTCTGCTCTTCGATCCAAATTGACCGTCACGAAGCTTGCCGATCAATTTGAGGGGGGATGTTAACGTACTCCATGAAATGAGAGGGCTCATCATACCGCAGAAATCATTACCTCAACTCCTTACACCTGAGCAGTCGGCGGCACCTCTGCTCCAGCAACCAACGACCCAACGGTCTTTGTCATCTTCTCCATATGAACTCTATATAACACAGAATGTATTGGGAAGCTGTCGAGCAATGCATTATGTTTTTCCCTGATATCTCTTTCTTTCATCTCTGCATCTTTCTTCTCTAATAGTGCAGGATATCTATCATGTTATACAATTGGAGGTATCAAAAAAAGGATATATTTTTTAATATTTTTATGCAAAGTTATGGAAAAATCAGAACATTCAGAACAACATAACTATTTTCTTTTTCTCTTCCATATATGAAAGATAATCTCATAAACTTGCAAAGCATTCAAACTGCATAAACTTAAGCCAATACAAACAAACCATTTCCTGACTCAGTAAGGAAAAGAAGAAAAACAAAAACAGACTCAGAAAACACAAACTCCTTCATAGAACTTCAGCTAGCAGAAGCAACTCTTCTCAGGAAACAAAGCTTATTGGAATATTCAGTTCAGAAAGTGATAGCAGCAATGATATTTTTCCTCTCTGCAAAACCAAAACAAAAAAGCAGAAGAATTTAAAGCAAGAACTGAAGAACCAAGCAGTTGATCTGAAACATGAAAGAAATGAGGAAACTTACAGTAGTAAGGGACAATCTTCCACCTCTGATTCTTCCCTTTAAGCCACTCCCAAAGCACAACTGTGGTTCCATCATGAACGCCACCATGATCCTTATCGCCATGGAAGGCATCAAAATTAAGCCTTATATTATTCACCATTCTGATGCAGCGATAGCCCTCTCCGGTATCATGGCTTTCCGTCCACAGAATCGACTCATCCATGAATTCAGGATTGAATGGTATCAGACGAACCTAAATCAACAAATTAATAGAAATAATTAGTTCTTAATACCTTTCCATTTTCTAACGAGTTAAACATATAAAAACTTACAGGGTGTTTTGGGCCAAGAGAGTGCTTGATGGCCAAACCAGTAACTTTGTTAACCAGCGCAAAGCCAGGGAGACCTTCTTCATCCTTCACCTGGTTGGCCCAGCGGAAATCTTTGTACCAGTGCTGCAAGATTGGATTTTTATTGAGAAAGTTGAGATCTTGAATAGAAAAAAGGGAAGATGGAATGAAAAAAGCGGCAGCTTGATGAGAAAGTGAGTGCCTGGTTTTCATCACGGGGATTCGTAGGAACAAGGATGACGGTGCCTTCGCGTACTGAGAGGGAGTAGTTCTCATCGGCTTTGGTGTAGATTCTAACGGAGGGGTTGTGTACCTCGCCGGCGTAGTGGCCGGCGGGAGATGGATGGTGCTGATACGCCGGCTGCGGTTGATACCCTGGCTGTGGATGATACCCTGGTTGAGGACGATAGCCTGGCTGCGGCTGATACCCTGGCTGTGAAGGGTACGTCGACGATTGGGGTGGGTACGACGATTGGGGAGGGTAAGATGACTGCGGAGGGTACGTAGACGATTGGGGAGGGTAAGATGACTGCGGAGGGTACGCCGACGGTTGCGAAGGATACGACGACTGTGGAGGGTAAGTTGACTGCGCAAGGTGCGCCGGCGGCGGTGACTCCTGTCGATGATGGTCATTGTGTTTGTCTTTATGGCGGAAGAAACTCATGGTGGATGCTTTGTTATTGCAATTCAAACGGTTTTGATAACTAAAAATGGTGCAAAGGTGGGGTTTTTATAGGTGGAAAGAAAGGAGTTTGGTCTACTAAGTGAGTAGCTCCTTTGGAGTTTGAATTTAAATGATAAAAAAAAAATATTGAATTTATGTTGGCCCTATTAAATTTTTTGGATTGGATTAAGATTTGAAGACTTGAATCAATTAAATTTCAAATTAAGTTACAGATTGATTTGAACATTTTAAATTTACTCAGAATTAATCTGATTACTACAAAAGATCCGATTAACTTGGTCTGCTTTGGGTTAAATGGGTCATGTTTGTGTTAAATAGGTCATGTTTAGATTAATTGAGTCGTATTAATCCAAAAAATTACGTTATCTATGTTATAATCGATTAAATGAATCAGTTTAACGTAGCTCATCATGACCTGTTGGTTGAGAGCTTAAGCTATCTACTAAGATTGCTTGAGTTCAACTATTTGTGCATGCGATATATGTGTGTGATTTTGTCTTAATTGACCTAAATGACCAAAAAAATTTGGCTCAGGTAGGTTTCGATGATCAAATATTTTGACTCATATAATAAACAAGTTATGATCAATTTCAGGTTAGACTCAAATCATTTTTTGTGGCAATTTTGAATTGGTAAAGAAAAAGATAATGAAATATGATGAAGTTTTTGGTTATCTAACTTCTTTGATAATTGGGAATTTTAATTTCTTTCAAAGGGCATAAGCTTGATGAAGCATAAAAAGTTTGAAGTTCAAGAATTCAAATATTAAAATTTGAATAGGGAGTTAAGCCATGATAATATAATTAATAATAATAATAATTAATTAATATAATAAAAATTATATGCAAATAAAAGTATAAATAATTTTTCATTTCCAAAAAATATAAATTATATCCGATTCAATTGTCAATTATTCGTCCATCAGTTCAATGGTTCTTTATTGATTTTTTTATCCACTTAATTTTTTTTAACATATTTAAGTCTTTAAACTTCATTTTAACCAATTTTTATCATAAGTGGAAAGGGTTTAATATGGTAGGTCCTTATATCTACTAATAATGATCATTAAATAATTTTCTTGTGTTTCTATCAAATATATCCTTAAATAATTTTCTTCAATTAAAAGTACTAATCATAAATTTTGCACAATCATTTCTTGAGCAAAAACATTCAAAGAAATCTTCATTGAACTTGTTAGGCTATAAATGAGCAAGTTACAATAACTTACCATTTGGCAACTTTGAAATTTTAGAGCTAATAAGAACAATTTAGAAAGTGTATGGCTAAGATTTTTAATCAATTTTGCTCCTCTCCTTGAAACAAATAATCTATGAAATTAAGGTGTTTTTAGTTTGTCAATTTGCTTCCACTTATATTTTTATTTATCATGAGACCAATTCAATGATGTCATTGTAATTTTCACATTGTTTTGAACTATTTGACAAAGTCATTCCATATGCACATTTCTTCCAAATAATAGGCCACATGCATCAATTTGATCAAAATTTCCTTTATATTTTTTTTTTAATGATTATAATTTCAAGAAAACCATATAAATTTCATTTTATTATTAAGAAAAACAAAAAAAATGTATTTTATGATAGAAATATTGCATGTATTTGTTGGTCTATTGGCGAAGTCAATCATAACATTTTTTTGTCATTCTTTTTTTTTTTATTTTTTTTGAAAGAAATTAATAAAAAAAAAAACAAATGTTAAAAATGTCTGTTATTTTGTTTCTTCTAAGTTTGTAATAAAAATTAAAATTTGGAGGAATGTATTTTCATATGAGAAAATTTTATAATTTCATATATGTATTTGATGTATTTTGTGTGCATATTTATTATTATGGTATTTGAGCTTTTTTTAATGAAATGATAAATTGTAATCAAATTAGAGAAATAATATTATATTTGTATTTTTTTTTAATTTGAATAAGATATGTTTTAAGATATATATTTGAATCATTACTCCTTCAAAAAAATTATTATGAAAAGAAATTTTCTCAATCAAATCTAATGGAATACACTATTACATAGAAAAAAATGTAATGCCCATAATAATTTTTAAAAATTATATATATTTTTTCATAACAAACATATATTTTTGATTTAAATATTATATATGATTTATATCTTAAATCAACAATCAACTACTTAATTTGATTTAAAAATATATAAAATTGAAGACCAATTCTATTGAAATTCAAGTTTCCAATGACCTCTGTATAACAAATGGCATGATATATAATTTGGTCAAAATAATTGGCAAAAATGACCTTTTCTAATTGGCAAAAATGACCATTTCAAATTAAGGTGATCTACCTTGTGATAGGTAATTTGGTCAAAATAGTAATTATTATTATCACTCAAATTTCAAGCATCCAAATAGTGAAAGGGGAGATGGTTTTAAAATTTTTTAAAAAAAAAAAGATGCCTATTTTTTATACAATTTCTTAAACAAGTAGGAAAAAATCATAACACATTTAATAAAAAAAATATATAATTTGATATTTTTAAATCAATACTCTTTTTTTTCAATAATTTTGGGTTATATTATACCAAAATCTCACATTTTTTTAATAGTTGAAAAAATAAAATAAAAAATAATCAAACACATTCTTATATTTTTTTACACTTTATTACAACCAAATAACATGCTTATATGTCGTAGCGGTGGAAACATCAAGTTTTTAGTAGTGCTACTTGGTAAGATAAACTGATTAATTAGGGTAAAACATATCGATTGACCAAGAATAATAATATGCCGGCCTAGTCTCTTCACTATCAAAAAATAGGATTTTCGCAGCACAATTTTTGACCTATCCTGGCGGTTATATCCGCTACTATTTTCATTGCAGCAGCTTCAAAACCACTACATTCCCGCTGTGTTTGCAATGCGCTGCAATGACATTCCGCAGCGGTTCACTAACACCCTAGGTTAGGGGACAAACCGATCGCGAGCAGGGAGAACCGGAGGAGCTGGACACGAGCGAACGACCAGACTTTGGTCTTTGACGCCGACGACCGGACGATCGGACTTCGCTCTTTGATGCTGATGACCGATCGGATATCGTCCATAGGGGAAGGTAGCGAACGCACGGAGGCACGGTGGAGAAGGGGATGGGATCGAAAGTGAAAACGAGTTGCGTTCCAACTAGGTTAAGAAGTTAAAATTGCCGCTTGTTGTATCGGTTAAAACCGCTGCTAGTTTTAACGGTTATAACCACTTCTAATACCCGATTTTGCCAGTGATTTTCAAACCGCCCATAATAAGTGCTGCAAAATACCACGTTTTTTGGTTGTGCTTCATGCATGACCATATATTAGAAAAAAAAATAAAAATGGGTGAAGTTTAACCTAAAAACACCTATAAAACAAGAAAAAATAATTTAAAAAATAAAATAAATATATATGCTCCATTTGTCACACAATAAGTAATTTCATGTCGTTGCTAGGGAGTAAGCATCTTAAGCAGACTTGTGAGTTGGCTCGAGCTTGACTCGTGAATTGAGTTTGATGAGCTAATTAGTCAAGTTTGAGCCTGCCCCAACTCAACTGGTTATTTTGCAAGATGAGTCGTTAAAATAAAATTAATATAAAATATATTTAAAATATATTAGCATTTAGAAAATTTAACAGAAAAATTATTAAAAATATTTAAAAATTATATCTTATTTCATCATAGCAAGTGATTTCTTTTTCTTTTTTTTTTTAATATTCTTTTTAACCATTTTATTATAACAATTAATTGATCGAATCAAAATCATTTTTTTTTCTTTTTTATAATAAAGGTGCGACTCATGCTGACTAGAACTTGCAGAATAAAGCTTGAGCTGAAGCTCGAGTTCAAATTCTATTAATTAATCAAACTCAAGCTCAAACTAGAATCACTTGAGCTCAACTCGACTTGTTTACAACCTATGCCGACATTGCCACTACATTTCTTCTTTTACATGCAAATCTAGTTCTAGCGGAATATAGAAAAAAATTCCATCAAAAAATGATTAAATTTTTTTACTATGATGAATTTTTATAATTACTATTTTCTTTTAAAATGAATATAAAATTAATTTAAATGGTTAGTTATTTATATAACATTCATCTTAAAATACATTCAATACTTATGAGACTCATCATAATCAAATTTTAATCAAGATTTATTAAAGTAATGCAATACAGAATTTGAATGATTTGTAAAGGTTTCATAATTAATCTTAATAGGATTATCAAAATTTCTTACAGAATTTGATATTTCTCTCTTTTGTGATAGTCAAAGTTGGACTTCTACTCTTACAGAAAATATATACAAGTAATATTATCATTACATACGCAACATACTTAAAAGTTGATGATGCCCCACAATTCATCGTAACAAAAGTATTGTGAAAATGATATATACTCATAACGAAATTATTACATGTGGTTATCGGACGTCGTCTGGAGGCTATCAGGACCCACCACGTCACCAATTCATTGTGAATCAGGTGACGTGACACGTCCTGATTGGTCTCCGGACTGTCCGATGACCGCACGTAATAATTTCTCCTGTTGACAAGCCGAGTTTTTGTGATGAGTTGTGGAAAGAAGTTGGTGTGGAATCCGGCGGAATCTCCTTCACGAACACCTGCAACTGAAGACCTGCTGCAAGAACTCAGCAATGAAACAGTGAAAACACTGAAAATGGTTTTTGGATAGATGATAAAAACTGCCTTTCTTACAGGGAGTATAGACTATATTAGCTGTATAATGCAAATGGCAATTCTGTAATAACTAAGATAAAAGCAAATACTAATGATAGTGTAATTAGGCAGGGAGGTGGAGGCTGCAAAATGATTCCTCACGGTAGTGGCCACGCTGGCAAACCGTTGCTAGAATGTTCCCCTGCCTCAAGCTGCATTATTCGTTATCTGGTACCACATCAAAAGTGTTTTTACATAACCAATAAATTCTATGCTAAAAATTTCAATTCTTGTTATCATTATAAATTGTGGTTTATAATGAATAGTTTGGCATCATCTATTCATAAAAAAATAGAGATGAGAGAGAGAGAGAGAGAGAGAGAGAGAGAGAGAGAGAGGAATTTTGTAGGTGCTTTTGAGAGGGGCTTTTCTTCTCCTTTAAGAAGAAAGAGATGATGGTAGTTTTTGATTTCATGAAAAGAAGAAGCTTTTAGCTATAGCAAGGAGATGTTCTTGTTTGAACTCCTACCAACGAGAAGAAAAGACCGTTATGGTAGCAACAATAACATTTTCTTCACTCTCACTTCTTATCTTCACATTGGATGTTTACATTCTCTCTCAATCATTAATATTAACAAAATTCTGGTTTTCTAGGGTTGGGGTTTTGTAAATTGTGGTTCCTTGACTTATGTTTCAATTTCTATAGATCTTAGATTTTCAAGCTGAGCCCTCAACAAAAAATTCTATTTGAGATATATAGCAATCTAAGAGGACCGTCATGGAACCACAATTTAAAACACCAAAAATAAAGCAGGATTAGCTTGCAAATCTAAGATCCATAGAAATCGAACACAAGTCATAGAACTACATTTTTCAAAACCCTAATCCTAGAAAGACACGACCTAAACAAGAATAGGCAGCAATCGATGTGATGGTATGATGAAACTGGACATGATGCGCTTACGATTCAAAATCCAAATCTCAATTCGGGAGAAGACCAAAAGGGGCAAAAAGCTGATTTATCTTTAATATATGATTAATTAATAGGCTTTTATATAGTAATAAAGTGTAAGTCTCCATATAAAAAATAAAAAATCAATGGCACTCACTTCTGATAATCATGACCTAATAAAAACTTTCATTTTCATTTTCTTTACTTTTTATCATTAATTTTTTTTGTTTGACTATAAAAATTTCTCTGGGAAATTGAATGTTAGTGTGAATAATGTAATTTATAAATTAATGAAATAGATGAATTGGTTTATGGGTTGTTATTAGGTGTTTTAATAGGTTGTTATTAGATAATTCTGACTATGATTACTTATTCAGACAAAAAGGATGGAATTCAAATTCACGGCAACATTTTTTATAGATTAAAAAAAAATTACACATTTGATGAATTTGTCTTATGCAAAAACAACTTAATCTTAAACTATTAAATTGAAATTTTATAGTCTTAAAATTATCCTAAAAGTACTTCAAGGATTCATATGAGTTCAAAATTATTTTTATACAACCTCGTCAAAAAATTGTGGGCTTCCTAATGAAACACACCAAAAACAAGGAATATTGTTTCCGTAACATCCACGGGCACGAACTAAGGGCATCTCCAACCGAACGCCAAACGAGCCTATGCCGTCCGTCCGTCGCTCCAACTGAACGTAAAAATTTCTCCATTTACTTGCAGGTGAACAGTGCGACGCCAATATTGGCGTCGCACTGTTCACACACGCCATTTTACTCTCTCAACCGGTAAAACACGCGAAAGGGAGAAGATCGTTAACTTCCGAAAAACACCTAAAATAGTGTTCGATTGGAGCAGCACCACGCCATTTTGGAGTTCTGCATTATTTTGCCGTAAATTTTGGAGTTCTCCGTTGGAGATGCCCTAATCGAGAGCTAGTATTTCAAATGAAAAAAACGCACAGGTCCATATAACATCTCTTTTGAACAATGATCTACAATCATCTTACAGAGAAATGCATCATTTTATTAATTATTTGCTTCAATTTGAGTTGAAGACCCACTCTTCAAAAATTAAAATAAATAAAATAAAGGAAAAAAAAAAACAACTTGTGATGTAGTTCCATGGAAAGGGAGCCTTCCAGTGTAATTTTTTTTAGGAGAACTAAGAGATAGTATTCGGACTCACACACACAACACATATTCATAACTCAAACTCAATACCCCTTAGTTGATAACCAAAACACCTAAAACAACATATATACCAAGGAGAGCTGTATAGTACAAAGTATTTCCATGCTGCTAAAAAAACTTGCTCAACAAACCATTATGGAAGTCGGAAAAACCCCAAAAGTGAATTGAATTTCTTGGAAATTTGTTGTCAAGTATCAAATGGTCCATTTTATAACTAGAATTAGGTTGTCATTACAAAAGAATTGCAATAATAACAAAGAATAAGAGACGAAACACTTCTTCAAGTTAAAACTATGATGCCAAACAAATGGCAAGTGTAAAAAACAGCACCAATCCATGGAGTTGACATCACCACACTACTGTAACATACAAGTAGAAGAGCAAAAAAAATTAAGAAAATTATAAAAAAAGCATCATAAAAAATTACCAAATTTTTTTTCGACTTGCCCGAGCAGCAGAACGGTGGCGGTGGGACGGTGGTTGTTGGTCGGCGCTATGGCAGCGGCGTGTGGAGAAAGCACTGAGATGGATTGATCAAATGGAGAAAGGCCGAATGAGAGGAGGAAAATGGTAGAGAAGCTCGCAAAACGAATGAGAGGTTAGGGCTCTCTAAAGAGTTTTTTGCGACTTCTATAGCGGCGTTTAAATCCACTCGTAAAAGCTATAGTGAGTAACAATCGGGCACGACTATATGGATTTACTTTAACCAATCACAATGTATACATAAGAAAATAAATGCAACCGATGCTCCAACCATTAGTTGGCATCACTTTCATGCAAATAAGACGTTGGTTTCTAAATTTGCCAAATTGACCGAATTAAAAATACTTTGAAAATGTATTTAGATGTTAGTCCTATTCCTTAATAAATTTTATTTTATATATATATATATATATACATATATGCAAA
The DNA here is from genome assembly GCF_001605985.2 of Dendrobium catenatum. NCBI lineage: Eukaryota > Viridiplantae > Streptophyta > Magnoliopsida > Asparagales > Orchidaceae > Dendrobium > Dendrobium catenatum. The sequence continues at coordinate 1,041,445 of NW_021319746.1, read as the reverse complement.
TAAGACGTTGGTTTCTAAATTTGCCAAATTGACCGAATTAAAAATACTTTGAAAATGTATTTAGATGTTAGTCCTATTCCTTAATAAATTTTATTTTATATATATATATATATATACATATATATATATATATATATATATATATATATATATATT
>NW_021319746.1:1017102-1037015 GCF_001605985.2 Dendrobium catenatum | reverse complement strand
AGAGAGAGAGAGAGAGAGAGAGAGAGAGAGAGAGAGAGAGAGAGAGAGAGAGGAATTTTGTAGGTGCTTTTGAGAGGGGCTTTTCTTCTCCTTTAAGAAGAAAGAGATGATGGTAGTTTTTGATTTAATGAAAAGAAGAAGCTTTTAGCTATAGCAAGGAGATGTTCTTGTTTGAACTCCTACCAACGAGAAGAAAAGACCGTTATGGTAGCAACAATAACATTTTCTTCACTCTCATTCCTTATCTTCACATTGGATGTTTACATTCTCTCTCAATCATTAATATTAACAAAATTCCGGTTTTCAAGGGTTAGGGTTTTGAAATTGTGGTTCCTTGACTTATGTTTCAATTTTTATAGATCTTAGATTTTCAAGCTGAGCCCTCAACAAAAAATTCTATTTGAGATATATAGCAATCTAAGAGGACCGTCATGGAACCACAATTTAAAACACCAAAAATAAAGCAGGATTAGCTTGCAAATCTAAGATCCATAGAAATCGAACAAAAGTCATAGAACTATATTTTTCAAAACCCTAATCCTAGAAAGCCACGACCTAAACAAGAATAGGCAGCAATCGATGTGATGGTATGATGAAACTGGACATGATGCGCTTACGATTCAAAATCCAAATCTCAATTCGGGAGAAGACCAAAAGGGGCAAAAAGCTGATTTATCTTTAATATATGATTAATTAATAGGCTTTTATATAGTAATAAAGTGTAAGTCTCCATATAAAAAATAAAAAATCAATGGCACTCACTTCTGATAATCATGACCTAATAAAAATTTTCATTTTCATTTTCTTTACCTTTTATCATTAATTTTTTTTGTTTGACTATAAAAATTTCTCTGGGAAATTGAATGTTAGTGTGAATAATGTAATTTATAAATTAATGAAATAGATGAATTGGTTTATGGGTTGTTATTAGGTGTTTTAATAGGTTGTTATTAGATAATTATGACTATGATTACTTATTCAGACAAAAAAAAATCCTTCCAAATCTCCATTAAACAACTGCTGAAATAACTCCTGAAGCTGCTTATTCTGTTATATTGTAATGGAACTGATAACAGCGTTTTGATACCTTCCATCTCTGCAAATAAGAAAAGCAAAAAATAAAATGAAATCAAGAACTGAAGAAACAAACACTTGATCTGAAACATTAAAGAGAGAATTAGAATACTCACAGTAGAAAGGGACCATCTTTGGACCATCAACAAACCAGTAGCTTTTTTTATCGGTGCAAAAGCAGGGAGATCTTCGTCTTCCTCGACCTCGTTTGCCCCGCGAAAATCTTCGTACCAGTGCTGCAAGATAGGATTTTTATGCTTAAAGATTGGATTTTGACGAGGAATTAATAGATGAAACATAAAATGGAAAAGGAGGGAAGCTTGATCGATGAGGTATTTATTTACTTCCTGCAATTATTTATCTTTAGGGTTCGTGACGACGTCAAATTTCTTTCTTTGTGATTAAGATCTATCTGCTTGACTAAATGAGGGCGGCAATGGCCTCTTTGGCCGGATCCTCTTTACACAGAGAAAGAAGATTGAATTTCGCACAAGACGATGGATTGATTTGAGGCTCCGAGCTACCGCTTTACAATTTAAAAAAAAAAATGGAGCTGATAGGAAAATAACCAGCTTTTGGTCTTTTCCCAAATTGAGATCTCAATTCTGTCACTCGATTCGTGACCTTGATCCTCCAATCAATGGCGCATCACATTCAATGTCGCCATATCACCACATCGATTCTTACATGTTCTGGTTTTGATAATGGTTTTCTAGGGTTAGGGTTTTGAAAGTTCTGATTTTGTAGCTTCTGTTTCTATTTCTATATAGCTTAAAGTTTGAGCTGAGCCCTAAACAAAAAATTTAATTTAAGATCCATATAAATCTAAGATCAGCATAACTACATTTTAAAACTCCTGAAATAAAATAAATTCAGCTTGTAAATCTTAGAACAGAAGTCGTGGAACCACAATTTTCAAAACTTTAGCCATAGAAAATCAGGACCAAAACAAGAATATGCAACAATCAATGTGATTTTATGATGAAATTGAATGTAATATGCTTTTGATTTGAGGATCGAGGTCACAAATGGTTATGTATGTTGATGTATGTTGTATCCCAAGCCAATAAAAGGGAATAGTAAAATCTCTCTCTCTCTCTCTCTCTCTCTCTCTCTCTCTCTCTCTCTCTCCAAGAAGAAACCTCACTTTCTCAAAAAATTTCTGGTCAGCAAGATCAAAGGGGAAAAGGAGGATGATTCTTGTAATCAAGAAAGAGAGGAGGTGGTCGCATGTCGATGACATGCATCGGAGCAAGTCCTGCATGCATAGTCAATTATGCGGGATTGGATTGCGCACCGAAGCAGGAGTGAAGGCAGAGCCTTGGGTGCATAGGCTAGAGGCTAAAGGGAGGTGAGGCTCGCACAATAGACGTCAGCACACTAGGTGCCGAAGATGGGTCATGATTTCATGCGAGGTGGGCGCAGAGCAACCTGGTGCCTCGAGAGGGAAGCTCGAGCGAACGCGCACGGGTGGACGTGCGCAAAGAATTCTAAATTATTTTGACTGTTGATTACATATGCCGATGTGGATCATCTCAGCTATAGTATTGTTTGGGAACAGTATAGATCTAATTTGTTGCATGTTTTTTTTAGAAATTTCTAGGAATTTCTTTTGATATATCATATATAGAAGGTTTTATAGGATGTAAGGGAATGAAGAATATATTATTGTTTTGAGCATTGAGCTTGTTATTTGATTTCCTATTTGGTGTTTGTTCTAGACTATCCAATCTTGTACCGATCCACAACATCAGTTAGTATTAAAGCTTGAAGCTCATGAAGAATGATGGACTGCAGAAAAGATGGCTATCCACAATGAGCGAAGCAGAATAAGGTGGGTTGTAAATAACAATCGATGCCAAAGAAAATGGGCTGACTGATGATGACAATCGAAATCAAAGACGATGGGTTGTTGAGGACTATTGACGTCGAAGAAGAAAGGCTGTGGATGGCGATCAAAGTCGTAAAAGTCTTTTGGTAAGCTCAAGTGATAGATGAGATAATTTCACTCATTCCGTAGAGCAAATAGGCACCTCGGTGCTTCGCTTCTCGGCTCCTACAGTTGAAGCTTATTGTTTTGGAAGCTTTATGGAGACAAAAGTTAATATATATCAGACCTCAACCATGAGTTCCAATGGGAGTTCATTTTCCTCAGTTTCTGCTGCAGGAGTGCAAATGCTAGGTCTAAATCTGACTAACAAAGCCAATCCAGCGAAATGCTCCCAAGCTGCTCGACGAACTATCTCTGAAGGGTCTGATCCCAAATTTGTTGGGCCAAGAGAGTCCTCGATGGCCAAACCAGCAGCTTTATTCATCAGTGGAAAAGCAGGGCGACCTTCTTCCTCCTGTACCAGTGCTGCAAGATAGAGTTTTTATGTTTAAAGATTGGATCTTGACGAGAAATCAGATGAAATATAAAATGAAAAGGAGAGAGATTGATCGATGAGGTATTAACCTGAGGATTCGTCGGAACAAGGACGACGTCAATTTTCTTTCTTTGTGATCTATCCACCTGACTAAATGGCAGCCCTTCAACGTACTCGCATGCGATTTTTAAAGCAATTGGTTATCTAATTGTATCAGGTCTGTGATTATTTTGAAAGCAATTATTTATTTCGATTCATTGGACACTGTCATTTTCCCAGATAGATCTTAGGTTTTATTGAGGATTTGATCCCATATTCTGCTCCATAATTTATCTTCACAATTTCTAAAATGATAATACATTATAATTAAAATTTGAGCAACTTTATAAGTTTTTTTTTCTTTTTCTTTCATTTATTAGGTATTATTTTATCTACATATGAGGAACTATATTACAATAGACATGCATTATACTCAAAATTTGTGCTATAAAGTAATACACCCTTTAGTAGTGGTAAGTACTATTATTGAACCTCGCGCCTATATATATTTCGTAGCATGAAGCAACCGATCATAAATAGGATGCAATTGACCCACAGAGTTAGATCATGTTCAAGTAACCATTGATGCATTTGTGATTCGGGTGCACTATCATCCACGACTTGACATTCGTTATTAGCATATTCAATCTTAACGTAGAATATCAACTAATGAGGAGATGTCTTAATTATGCATATCGATAATCACCTTCGCATGAATTTTAATAGGTAGAGATCGTGTCATGACAAGAGTCTTCTCTCTGAGAAGCAGAACTCTCCAAGGACTCACCTAGGACCACAAAGAAAATTCCCCAAAGATATCAACGAGTGTCACTCATTCACATCAGGTTATAAGGAGCTCATCCTAAAATTGGCGACCGTAAAGTTCCTGATCAAACAAACATATCGCAATTCATCTCAGTTAGGTCCTCTTCCTCCGAGCCTACTGGACTCAACTAAGGATTCCTCGACTCATGGGAAGTTGACCAGTCCACATTTTTTTATGAATTGATTATGTTATGATGCTCTTCAACTTAAGCTTAGTTTGGGATGTCTTTCTTATGCTTTCAAAAGCAGCTTTTTAGCCCAAAATTTTTATAAAAAACAACAAAAAATATGCTAAAAAATGTCCCCAACAAAACATTAACATCTTTTGAATTAGATTCTTGAGACATATCTCAACACACTTGATATATCCTCAAAAATCATCTTGATCGGGCACGAATCTCGAGGCAAAATCAAGCCGGAAATTTCAAAATTTAAATCTGGGATCACCTAAACTCCGATTTCAGCGAACTTACTGTCAAACTGAGCGTCTCTGAAATACAAACTCAACGACACCAAATTCGACTCAATCCGAGCCCAAATGAGTCCAAATCAAGCACCCGAAGCACTATTGGAAAGTTCAAACCATAATTTGAGTTACCAAACAGTTTCCAAATATGACGTTCTTATAGTCGAATCAATCGGCTCGACGAGACGAATCCAACGAGCCGTAGATCGCCGAATTCCGACATCATTAAGACCTTCAAATGTCTGACAAACACTGCACAATCAAGGGATTCAATATCAGCCATCCATTCGACCACTCCCTATTTACCCCTAATCTCACACCTATTTACAAGCTATGCCACTCCATAATATCTATAAATAGACCTCTCATTTATCTTGAGGGGGGACCTAAGCAAGAAGAAGAGAAGCGAATGTTAGGAGGGAATAACTCATCGACCACCGTCGGAGTTCTACCCGCCGCCCGAGTGACACCGAAATTCTGCACAAGTGACATCGGAATTCTGCCCGACGCCAAAGTAAAGCTAGAATTCTGCCCGACGCCCAAGTGACGCCGGAACTTTGCCCGACATTGTAATAGGATTTCAATCCGGAAGTGAAGTATTGTAATCTGATCGTCCTAAATTTTAAGAACGAATTAGCATCTTGTACTTCAAACAAACACTAGTGGAATCTTTTCAACTGAGCGTGACCCCGTGATTTTTTCCCTTTCCAGGGTTTTCCATGTAAAGATATTGGTGTTATTATTTCTCCTCTTTTTGTGTGCTAGATATCCGTACAACGCTAAGACGGAAATTTTCTAACTCTATTGTCGCATATATTCTAGACCGCAACAAGACTTATTTTGAATATATGCTTTTTTTTAAATACAAGAATAGTCCCCATGGCAACTCTCAATTGAACGATTTATCTCATTATAATAAAATAAAAAGTCCCACAACATAAAATTTATTTAAATAGACTATAACTATGTCAATCTACATAGTATATATAGAAAGAAAGAACCAATAAGAGATGCGCTCGCAAGCATAATAGCAGCCGTTACGGAAACGGCGAAGCGGAACACACGAAAGCATAATAGCGGCCGCCAAACGCTTGCCGTTTCCGATGCCCACTGACGACGGAACCCTAACCCGAATCCCACAAAACCCCGCCCACCAGACCTCCCACTCTTCCAACATTCCATCTCCGCCCCATGGGATTCGCTCGCCATCCTCACCGTACGCCGCCAGTGAACCTTCCGACGGATCCACCGCCTCGGAGTTGTTGCCACACGGCCGCCGAGTGCGCCGCCGGTGCCTGCGGGATCTGCATCTGCTGCCCCATCGCGACGCTCTGTTGCTGTGTGCGGCTACCAATCCGCGTCTCTCACAGGGTGAGGAAAACCGCAGCCGACGCCTCGTGCTGTGGCGGCCGTCGCAGTTTATCGGGATTCTCGTCCTCCTTCTCCGACATCGATTTCGAAGCCGATCAGGCGGAAGGTAGGGGAATTCCCCGGCGTCTGCCGGAGAAAACTTCGAGAGCTTCGATTCCTCTCTTGCCGTGGCGATCGTGCTGCCGCTTCGACCTTTCCTGATCTTTTCTTCTCATTTGGGGGATGTTGAGCCTTGCGATTAGGGGAAATGAGGAGGGATCATTATATGTAAATTTATTTATTTATTTTAGGATTAATTTGAGCTACATTTGTCCTGCAAATTTTTTCTGGAGAATGTTTATTTTTATTTTCCAAATATCTTTGTATAATATAAAAGCAATGCAATGCTTGTAAATTGTAATTGTTACAAATTAATTTATTTTTAATATTTAAATTTGCATAATTTTTCAAAAAAGATTAGGACCAAAATATATATGTGACTTTAAATAATTAAAAATTGTGAATAATTTTATATATATTGTAAGTAGATAAAATATAAAATTAGTCAACAATTTTTTAAAATATTTATTGAATATTTGCGAAAATAAAAAATGTTATATAAATAAAAGTACTTTTAGTGTCCATTTGAGACTATGGTAGCAATATGTAAAGTTAGTTAGGAAACTGTTATAAAAAAATTATTTTCTTTCGGCATTTTATAAAAATAAGTTTATTTTAAATTTAAATTAGTTTAAGGAGCATGTTAATAAAAAAAGTTAAAAAAGGAGCAGATACGAAACTTAATTATCTGATTTCAATATAAGCCAAAAATTTCTTATCCGGTTTCTACTTTGATTGCAAACCAGATTCTATAATTACGATCATATTCCGATTTCTTAAGAAACCGAAATTTTTTATGATTTCTATTGTTTTATTAAAACAAAATTGATTCATTTTAATGATTTCTAAGGAAAACGAAAATTAATTTTCCAGTTTCTTAAGAAACTAACTGGAAAATGATTTCACAGTTTCTTAAGCACTGTTATTTTATAAAAAAAAAAATCATTATAAACTCAAATGCTTTATAAAACGATTTCATCGTTTTTTTTAAGCTGATTTAGAAAACAATTTATTAGTACAAAAAGTTTTTGAAAATAATAACAAATAAAAATTGTCCTAATGATATTTTGAGAGAAGAGAAAGGCTTAGGAAAATCACATTGATGTTAGAGAATCTATTTGATTATATGCCAAAAAAATCATTTATTGTAGCAATGTTTTATACTAACACAAAAATAACCAAAAAGTAATTAAAGAGCACAAAGAGGATCATAAAAGATAATAAATTATCATAGAATGTTTCAACAATGTTACAATTTTATTTGCTCTCTCTCTTACAAGATAATAAATTATCCTGTTCATGAATATGGATGGCCTATTGGCCTTTGTTATTTAGCTCTCCAATGTTTAAAAAACAACTAACTACGAAGCTTTTCTTATACGACGAAAATTTCAGCCTCAAATTGGGAGTGAAAATTCAGCAGCAAATTCGTCGAAAATTTCTGCCACAATTTCTTCACCATTTTCAAGAAAAAATAATCCACCGTAAAGACCACTGCAAACTGCCGACTTTCTTGTAGTGTGGGTGACATGTATTGAGATATTATCGACGACAATAAGCGACGAAGTTAACTTGCATTAGTATTAGCGTCGACAATGTTCAGTGGCCTTATAGGTAACAACGTGCATCAATACAGTTGACTACAGCAACTGATAACATTGACAGGCGTAGTGTAATAAGGTGATAGTGGACCGAGCACAATCATCTGTGCTCTAAAGTTGAAAAATACTAACCTAAATAATCACATAAAAAGTTTAATTTGAATATATAATATATAAATTATTATAATTTGAAACAAAATAGTTTAAAATTAGTCATATTGAGAGAAATAGTTTTTATGGTTTTTGTAATCGAGGTTGAATTAACCAGTTGGATTAATGGGCCAACTGTACTAGTTTATGTAAGCCCAATAATTCTTGGGCTTGGCTTTATGGGCTATTGCGCGCTTATTATTCTCTAGTCTCAGCCGTAAAATTTCATAAGCTCCTGTCACAAAGGCATTTTATTATATGAATTAATAATTTTTTAAAAAATAAAATGAAATTAATACTTTTAAGTATAATTTTTAATAATATTTTTAATAGCAGCATAATATTTCTTTTTTGATTTTTATATGACAGAAAGAGACCCATTGAATGGGAAGCCAGAATTATAACATGCTTGAATTCTTCTATTTTAAATGAAAAAAAAAAAAATCCTCTATAGTTTCTTCTTATCAAAATATATTTGAAAATTATTGAATTTATCATAAAATGAACAAAATTTAGAATTTCCATGTAAAATATTAATTTTAATGGAAATCTAATATTATTCTTATTAAAATTATATTAAGATATTTTAACATATTTTGAAATCCAATAAAATATAGAATCCTTAGCTCCCTAAATGAAAATAAAGAATTTTTTTTTTATCTGCGTCTTAGTAAAATCGAAGTTAGAGAGAAGCTTTAAAGAAAATGAAGGGTGAAAAAGCTATTGGACCTGATGATATTCCAATTTCCAATAGAGTGTGGAAATGCTTAGGAGAAGAAGGAATTTCTTGTCTTACTAAACTTTTTAATATTATTTTGAAGACTGAAAAGATGCTAGATGGGTGGAGGAGTGTGTTAATCTCTATTTTTAAGAATAAAGATGATGCACAAGATTATGCAAATTATAGAGGAATTAAGTAAATGTGTCATACTTTAAAACTATGGGAGCGAGTTATGAAGCATAGGTTGTACGTGGCGTGATACTAATGTTTCTCAAAATTAATTTGGATTCATGCCGAGTAGGTCGACTATGGAAGTCATACATTTATTAAGAGGTTTGATGGAGAAATATAGAGACAATAAGGAGGATCTACATATGATATTTATTGATTTAGAAAAAAGCATATGATAAAGTTCTAAGAGAAGTGCTATGGATAGTTCTTGAAATGTATGTGTTCAAACACAAGGTGGTTTGTCCAAGTGTTTCCCTATTTCGATTGGGTTACATCAAGAATCAACCTTAAGTCCATATCTTTTTGCTTTAGTCATGGATGTTCTCACTAGACGTACATTTGCAAGAGGATGTACCTTGGTGTATGCTTTTTGCTGATGATATTCTTCTTGTTGATAAGACTAGAGAGAGAGTTGAAAGTAAACTTGAATTATGGAGGTCAACATTAGAGACTAAAGGTTTTCGCTTGAGTAGATCTAAAATGGAATATATTGAGTGTAATTTTAGTAGTAATAAACCTAGTGAGGGGATTGTGACTTTGGGCGATCAAGACATTAATAAGAGTACACGTTTTAGATATCTTAGATCTATTGTTCAGAGTGATGGTGAAATAGATGGGAATATTATCAGCAGAATTCAAGTTGGATGGTTGAAGTGGAGGAATGCATCGGGCTTTTTGTGTGTTAGAAAAGTAACCCTCAAACTTAAGGGAAAATTCTATAAGATGGTAGTGAGGTCTGCAATGCTTTATGGTGCTGAATGTTGGCCGTTAAAAGAGAAGCATAATACTAAGTTAAGTGTAGCAGAGATGAGAATGCTCAGGTGGATGAGTGGCTTTACCCTTAGAGATAGGATACGAAATGAGCATATACGTGGGGGGGGGGGCAATTATAACGTGGTTCCGCCACTGTCTTTCTTTGTTAAATTTAAACAAGAATTTTATCCTTAAATTCTTAATAGGACACAATGGAGAAAAATGATTCATGTAGCCGACCTCACGTAGTGGGATAAAGGCTTGTTGTTGTTGTTGTTGTTGTTGTTAAAATCCAATATTATTCTGATTAAAATCGAATAAGGATATGTTTGGTGCAACTGTATCATTTAATGAAGTTCATTCCGAAGTTGTAGTAGAGAAAATAACTTCGCTATTATAATTGCCAAAAATAACTTTTCACCACATAAATTTAAAAAAAATAATGAAAAAGTAATACCCGAACTAAATTTTAGTAGCTGCCTCAAAAGCAAAGCAGCCAAAAGTTTTTACAAAGTCTGTAAGTGGAATCAGTTCAAACTAAATTTTCTAAAAATTGTTTTAATTTCTAATAAAAATATCCACGTCCCCATATGAATCCTTAATTAGTCCATATTTCTATGCATTCTAGGAGAAACTTTTACAGGAGATAATTCATAGACTTGGATAATCATAGAACTCTCGCGGTCATTTGGAACCTCAAGTGTCTAGCTAGTATCAGATTTTACTTATCTAGACTTCCACTCCATCTTTCTAGCTGACCCTCTCGACATTTTATTTGGAATCCCGCGGCTAACCGTGCCTGCCCGCATCGCCTAAGTCGCGTGCCTACGTCTGCCCGAGTAGCCCGCCCCGAAAATCTGCCCGCGTTGCCTCAGCGTGCTACCTGACTGCGCCTACCCAAGTCTCACACCTACGCGTCTGCCAGCATCGCGCCATCACTCGCCTGCGAGCCTGCCAGCATCATCACTCACCCGTTCGCACATCTGATCTTCGAAAGCAACTGTCCCGCCGCTGCCTTACGGGTCGGGTCAGGTTGACCCAAACTTGAAGCGAGTCGGTTTCGAGTAAGAAAAACTGACCCGTTTGCAAAAACGGGTTGGGTTTCTGGTTAACACGAATAATGCCGGGTCAGTTCCGAGTTTGACCTTAACTCGACCCATGACCTGATTTTGACACTCCTAAGGACGATCATATTGACCACTTTCCTTGTTTAATTTCCAACGGTATAGCTAGGTGGCAACTATCATTGCTAATATCCATTGCCACCTATCAATAACCTAAGCGATTATTATGTGTGGAGTCCAGATTGGAGCTGTGTTCGGATTCTATGAGTATGCATAGTAAAAGATGTGTGCACAATAATTGTGTTTTTACTGCGCACACTTACAGAATCCGAACAGTTCTCCAGTCTGGACTCCGCACATAATAATCTCTTCAATAATTTTAACAACTATTTATTTAATAACGTAAACCACTTCTCTTCTAATTATATTATTCCAAGATAATGAAATCCTTTTCTTTTATAAACAATTATTTAGCATTTAATTAGTGTATATTTAATATCAATTAAAAATAAATCATTTTCACTTTATCACCAATTTCTTAGTTATAATTAATTTAATATTAAAATCAATATAAAATCTAATTTAATATTTTTACTATTTTATGAAATGTCTTCTTCACACTAATCTATGGTGATGGGTTGCTTCGTTGACTGGTGATATACTTACGTTTATGTTTGATACTTGCACTACTCCTATTCTCCTCATACTCATTTTGTCAACTTAGGGAATTTTTGCTGAATTATCTAATGAATGATTTTAATGCACATTTCTTGAGTCATATGGAATAATATAACATAAAGCTCTCTAATCACTCTTTTCTTGGTCCAAATTCCTCTCTCTCTCTCTCTCTCTCTCTCTCTCTCTCTCTATGGAGAAATTATTTTGTGCGGTCACCGAAACATTCGGAGGCGAATCAGGACACACCACGTCATTTTTTGTTGTATACCGGTGTTGTGTACCGCTGTGTACCAGGACTTGGCGCATCCTGATTTGCCTCCAAACAGTTCGGTAACTACACAGAATAATTTCCCCATTTAATGATATTGATAGGCATTTGCATATCTTGTTCTTCTTCACAACCATTTGCTTTTTTTAAAATTGAAAAGGTAAGGTGATATCTTTAGTATGACCTCAGCTAACTATAGTCAACTCTATGGTTAACATCTTTGTGACTTCAACTTCTTAAAAAATATCAAAATATGAATGCCAAATATAGGAATAAAAGCAATGAGGTATTGTTGCTAATTATTGGTTTCAAGGACTGATGAATTAATTGGTGAAACTTGAAAGTGTTAAAATTCATTTAAATTAAAAAAAATTATTCTAAATATGATTGTAATGATATTTGTTATAGGATTTTTATGTTTGATGATTTATTTGAAAATTATTCATGTCGATGATTTTGTTGAAACAATCTCCCCCCTCTCAGAAACCGTCAGACCCCAATGGAATCGAAGGCCCGCTTACTAATAGGCAACGGGGGACCCTTTTTCGTCTAGCCCTACCTACTTCAGTTTAGCTAAAACCGAAAAACCATCGATAACGGGAGAACGAAATTAGGATAAAGACCAATTCCAATTACATGTAGAAAGATACAGATCGAAACAAATAGTTCTCATGATTTGATTGCATATTACACCAGATGGTGCTGGCAGTGGAAGCACTAACGATTAGATGTTAGCATTGCTAGCAGGCAATGGCTAAGGTGATTTTTTATTTTTTTTAAATGAAAAAGGTAAAAAATAATCTAAAATACATTGATTTGTTATCGAAAATAAAAAGCATAAATAGCTAAAAAAAATAATCCAAATATGTTTTAAAAACAACAAAAAGCCACAATAGAAAGTAACCCCAAACACCCACTAATATATTGAGTTCATTAATTTAGGCCTTTGATATTTTATCCTTCTATCAATCTGTAGTTATTAAATTGTAAAGCTTTTATCACCAAAGATTTCATTTTTTATAATAAAGGAGAAGCTTAAAACTAATATCCAAACTATATAATAGAATTCAGTCTGTATATATACAACATAAATCAGAAGCATTTTTAAAAAAAATCAATAAAATTGGATTTATCAAAACATCTAAATAGATATTTTTTAAATTTATTGTGTGTTAATGATTCAAGTAAAAGTGTATATTGAATCCTTAAAAGCTTTTAACTTTAAGAAGTTGTTTAGCAGCACCCAGGATTTCTTTTAAGAAGTATTTCGTAAAACCTCTAAATACGGATTCGAAAAATCCTAGGGTGGTAAAATCCTAAAAACTATTTGGTAACATTTATGATAAATCCTGTGTAACTGTTTGACTATTTTGAAGAGGCGAGAGTGAGAAGTAGAGGCGAACAGCGCTGCTTTAGTTTAAATATGCCGAACGAGAGGATTTTGGAAATCCGGGATTTACAATGAAAAGGCAAAATTTTCCGTCAAACATGGTTTTCATTTACCGTGAGATTTGGTTTTGCATTTTAGGCTTTGTGGCTGAATTTCGCTCAAATCCGCCTCAAATCCGGCCAAAATCCTTCTACCAAACAGCCCCTAAATGTTGTTGATTATGCTTGCAATGAGGTAAACTAAAAGGTAGCCTTCAAGATCAATATAAATTTTCTCCCTTTGATTAAGGCTTTCTTTGGAACAGCTTTCTTACTATTTTCCAAAACAATTTTTCAATAAAAAAATTTGTCATTTAAAAAAATTTTGCACTTAAATTTACTTTAGAAAATAAAAAGAAAACTATCACAAACGAAATCAAATATTTTTCCAATTCTATTCACTCATTGTTAAAATCCATTTACATGCTCTCTCATTCTCTAATACTTATAAAAAACTGACAAGTTTACCTAACCAATCTCATGTGTAAGACTACTCTATCTATATGAGAATATACTATGATGACAGCATGACACAATCATATCATTTTTAATTGCAACTTTAGGTAGAGATTATCTACCTAATCTGCCTAAGAGATAGTATATTTGTTTAATATGTTTTATGTAAATGTTGATTTGTTAATTTTGAGAAAAATATTAAGTTGAGGTATGGCATATGTCAGCTTTTGGAGCTCTGCATCTGTTAATTTAACTGTTGCAGTCATTGTCATATTTGAATTTAATACTGTTTTTGCCAATTTAGTGAGGGAAGACATTTGACATTAAACACCTACATTGCTTGTTTAATGGCTCTTATTAAGCACATTTGGAGATTACTTATCAAACTTGTTAAGCTATGATCATTAAAAATGTATATGTTGCAGGAATTCTTTCAGATTTTCAGTTTGCTTCCTGAAAGGGGACTAACCTCAGAGTCAAAAAAATTTGGAGCTGGTAACAATTTTCTTAAGAATATATCATCTGATGTGTTCTTCTGTGTTTCAGTGTCAATTTGATTGGGCTTATGGTTTTCTATTTTGTTTTAACTTATAGAAGTTATTTTATGGATCACAGTGTTCATTTTGCTGTCAGAAATCCATTTCAATGAACAAATTAAGACAAAAAAATGATTTGGTTTGCACTGTCTGCACCTATTCTGCAATGGATCATCCTAACAGGAAAGCAAATAAGCATATGACAGTAGAAAAATAAGAAGTTAACCTTTTGTTGTTAACTTAACATCCATTTGCCAATATCCATCCGAGATAGTTGCAATTGTTTGCAAAGTAGTTGAACCAAATACAAAGAGAAATAATAAATCAAAATTTGTTCCGAGGACCCCTGGAAATCCCCGCAGGGGCGCTGCCCACTTGGACCCCCGACATATCTGCCAACAGTTGCTTATAAATTTGCCCCATTGAAAATTATGACTGGTTCCACCCTTACTCACACTATAGCATATATGATTGTAAAAAATTACTTCTTGCTACTAAAATTATTTCATGTGTGTGTGAGAGAGAAAGAGAGAAAGAGAGAAAGATAGAGATTGTTAAGAAAGTCGTCCCAAATGAAGCCTAAGTTTCTAATCCACTTGCAGTCATTCTTTCGTAGTAGCTTAAGCTATTGTGATAATAAATATCCCAAAATAAATATATTGAGTTGAGTCTCTTATTTTTCGCCTTCCTAACCAAAAAAAAAGAGTTCATCATAAACAGTTTAGCACAAGTGTGGACCAATATACTGATTCCACCTCTTTTCTGCATTTTTTACTTTGCATGCGTATCCCTTTCTCCCATTCAATCCATTAGAAAAATCAAGTAATTGAATACAGTTGTCCAAAGAGTCTTCAAAAAGAAAATCAGACATCAATGCACGTGTTTACTTTGTCATCCATTGAGAGCTACAGGTTCAATTAATTATATTAAACCACATTGAAAAACCGAGTCATGAAAACTTTCGGTGATAGGGATGCTCGAGGAGAAATTTTCTGAAGAAATGTTATTATAATGGAAACTGAAAACTGACAGAACTCTACCATGGCTATAGCTGGTGCTTGCTTCTAAATATGACAACCTTCAAAGCTCTGTATGACTGCGAGCAAAGTGGAGAAAATACAATAAATACAAATAATTTGCTTATGAATCGACAATCATTGATTTGTGATTCTGAAGTTTTGTTTTATTTCCTTAAATTCAACTTCCCAGCAAAGGTTTCTTGTTGATTGATTTTCGTTTCCAAGCTTTTGATGTTTCAGTTACAATGATACAAAATTGTGAGGTCATTTGGTTTGATGTTATTTAGATAATAATGTTGTAATATTCATTGAATGGTGTACTTCCACTAAAAAATTATCTTGCAGTAATGTAATTGATAGGAAACACTTGTAGATCTGAAGTATTTCCTATCAATCTTCGGAAAACATCGATTTCTCCACAAAAATCCACACAAAATCACGAAAACAATAGATAATTTATACTATTTGATGAAAAGGAAGCGGAAAATACCAAGATACAATTGATCCTCTATTCGAGAGGAGGATCGATCTTGCCCAATATTTAGACGCCGCTAGAGCACAAAGGAAAACCTAAATCCGGGAGATCTCAAATTTCAGCCAAATTCAAGATGTCCTAATCCTAGAAAAACAAACTATTTAATGCATACAATTCAAAAGGAAATTTCTAAACAGTCCCTACATTCAAACTTCCCTCCCAAAACCCTAAAAAATCCTTCTAAAACAGCCCCCGACGCATTCGGCACGTACAAGAGGGCGGAGAGTTCCGCCTGTTTTGCGTAAGCCGGTCCCGTTGGACCGGCTAGACTGGTTTAACAGTAATCTACAATGATTAATGGTTATTATAACAGTAATGTTTTTGTTATTTCAAGATGTCATAGAATCAAACCATTAATATCTGCTAATAGTATAACATAACATTACAGATCAGATTTGTAATGATTATAACATAAAGGGTTGGTTCTCTTTTTGGATGTTTATCATTCCAATCTGATACTTTTCAGGTCTGGAAAAAGGTTAGTGGTTGGGACTGCCATCAGACCAGAGAGTAGCTTGGTGAGAAAACTAGACTTTGTTGAAATATATATAAGATGATTAGGTGGATGTTGAATCTACCTTGAAAGCGATTTAGATGATCCCCTTCTAAAATCCTAATAATGAAAGTAAGTTTCATAAATGGATGACTATAATATGGATTGCCAAAGCACTTAATATGCCAATGCTTGTATGATTAATACCATTATATTTCCTCAAACAAGAAACATCTTTCTATCTTCAATATGCACACAACAGCAACGCTACATACAAAAGAATTCTCAAGGAAACATCATCAAGAACATCTGAAATTGGATTAAAGCTTCGTTTGGGATAGCTTTCTTATAGCTTTTTAGTATAAAAATTTCTTGAACTAAAAAATTTTGTACTGAAGAGTTATTTTACAAAGCATTAAAAAAGCTGTTATAAAGAAGCCTAAAGCTAAACCAAATGGATTATATTAAAAAAAAAAAAAAGGTGTGCCATGAATATGCTATTAGATTCCTTGTATAAAGAAAGTCAATATGTACAAAGTTCAAGTGGGCCACTAAAATTTCTATTTTATTCAGCTTTGATTAAAGCATCAATCTAATAAGGATTAAGTGCTATTAGAAATACTAGATTGATGTCCTAAAAGTCTTCCTTTACATTTTCATCAAACAATCATCTTTCTAATACAAGGATAGCTTCTTTGAGATAAGACTTGGTTGACTAATATGTTATTTCTCCTAATAAGAAATCTACTTCTAAAAATATGGAGAAACATTTTTTTCTTCATGCTCATCCACCTCAGGCATAGTGGCAAAGTGGAGAAATAGGTGAGCCACCAGAATATTCCACTATCCTTTTCAATTAACAACCAATCCTAATAATAAATAAATAAAATTACTTCGATTATCTCAACAATGTACCATATCAGTTCAATTCAAAGATTTTTATTATAGGTCATTTAAGAAGGATTTCACGTCAGAAATTTTATAGGTGGAAACTAACATATTAGTCAACCAAGTCTTATCTCTAAGAAGCTATCCTTGTATTAGCAAGATGATTGCTTGATGAGAATGTAAAGGAAGATTTGTATTAATTCTAAAAGCACTTAATCCTTATTAGATTGATGCTTAAATCAAAGCTGAATAAAATAGAAATTGTAGTGCCCACCTTGAAGATGTCCTAATAGAAGCTGGGATATGCAAGAAAATAATAAATGAGAGAAATCATTGGTCACATGTTATAATTTCTTCACACTCTCTCTTTTTAAGGAATTCATACCAATCATCATTTATTTAACATGTTCACAATTATCCTATAGCTCAAACATAAGTTAGTTATCATCACGAATCTCTGGCAAAGTTTTCTTTTTTTGGGACATTTAGGTCAATTATGACAAACTCACACACACATCACATACGCAAGACTCGAAACCCAATGCCTCTTAGTTGGTGGTTAAAGCTTCAGCCAACAGACCAAGCAGAACTATGTTCTGGCAAAGTAAATAAAAATAAAAGAAAAAAAGAGAGATCTGATAAAGAGAAAGATTGTATTATTTAATATAAAAAAATAGGATAAATAATACATCTTAAATCATCCAAGAAGTTATCATCAAAGCGTTGAGTATCTACCTCGCCTCTTTCATAGGGTGTGAACCTAACCCTGTACTCCTAATATCCAAATGATTATTATATTTTTCTAATTGATAAGGATTCCATTTCTTACATCAATTCAAAGATAAGTGTCATGGTATAATGTACTTGCAAGCATTAACTCGCAATGAAAGATAACATCCATTGGCTATCAATCAGTATGATGAAATTAACAATATCTAAATTTTTATTAAGGAAATATGAACCATGCTTCAACATATACCCCAATCCACAAACTATCTACCACTCCACTATTTCTATTACATCTTAAGAGTTCTTTCAAAAGAATTATATGGAAAATTCTTAATATTTTCCATTTGTCTTTCCCCGCATCCCCATGCAATAATACAATTGAAGCTAACTTTACAAAAAAGAGAGAAAAACAGTATACCAGAGAGCTCTTTAAGCCTTCATTCTTTAATATCTTAGTTCCACTATAACTGATGTATATGAACTCATTAGAGGCTACCAATGTTAGAATTCCTCAGCAATGGTTGGCTCAACAAGCCGTACTGTGAGACATCAAACTGGCTGGAGAAGTTTGGAAACATATTGAGATCATTCTGTTTCTTCAAAAACTGCAGAATTCCACTGCTCTCTTCAGAATTGCAGTCAGCCATTTTTTGGCGCTTTGCACCAATGGAAACAGGGGAATCTGCCTGCGAGAGCTGTGGGAGAAAGTAACCAGTGCCGTTACCTTCTCGGCTTTGATTTATAATGGTTTGAGATAAAAGTGGGTGGCCAATAATGGAATTGGTATCAAACATTGGAAGCTCTGGCTGATTATCCAAAAGATTCAATAGCGGGGAGTAATCTTTGAGGAATTCTGATATGGATGAAGCTTTTTGTAGCTTCATTCCATGGTTCTGTGGCATCATCTGGTTTTCCATAGCTGGAAAGCAGGTTTCTTCCCCGCATGGATCTTCTTGTTCTTGATCCGCCATTGTTGGCGACAGGTGATTGCTCTTCTTATAGATTCGGCAGAGAACCCAATCATCCAGCTGAAATTAGGCAAAACAGGGGATCATAAGATGCAGCAAACAAAAATTAGATAACAAGTGATACCAAAGATCAAATTTTTACCCGCATGGAATGATCTCGAATTCTGATGGGCTTGTAGCTATTGCTTTTGTTTGCATCTGCAAGTCTATATTCATGCATGATCCAATTAGTCTTGAGCCCTTTAGGAGGCCGGCCTTTATAGAACACAAGCGCCTTCTTCACTCCAATGTTCTCACTCCCAGAGCTAATAGGCTTATCAGTCCCCGTTGCTTTCCAGTACCCAGACGCCGCAGCGCGGTTCGGCCGGATTCCGTTTGGGTACTTTCGATCCCTCGGGCTGAAGAAATACCATTCCCGATCACCAAACGACGCTTTTTCTGCACAGAAGCATAGCGTCAAATACCATGTTTGCACTGTGTAAAACTTTGGAAAGAATGATAAAAAAGACACTTTTATGAATCGTAGTTACGAACCAGGAAGTTCCCAAGGATCAAATTTGTAGATATCAACCTCGGCGATGATGGAAGCTGGGCATGGGGACGAAGATGCGCGATTTCTGAGGTAGTGTAAGATGAGTTCTTCGTCGGTGGGGTGGAAGCGGAAGCCTGGTGGGAGATGAACGGCGGAGGTTGACATCGCCGAAATTGACGTTGCGGCGAGGTGATTGGATTGGATTGGAATGGAAAAAGGAAGATCTTGAAACTTTCGGGACTGGAGGGAGAGGGGGTGGATTTATATGGGATGGAGAAGAGTTTGGTGAGGACAAGTCTGTAATTACTGAATTTGTTTCTGCGTGGGATTTTGGAATTAGTGTTCACTTGCCTGCGTACGGTCGCGGAGGAGAGAGAGAGACTTGACCATCCAGGTGTTACGAGACACGTGCCGTCGAAAGAGAGCTCGCCGGCAACACAAGGAACACCGTGGCCGTCCACCTCCGTGATGGAGTCGACGCCGTCCGGCAGACGGCTGCCGCCCGATTGGTTAGAATCCGGTACGACCATTTGTAAAAACCAATTATAAAATCATATATATATATATATATATATATAGTCTTTTTATATTAAAATATTCTAACAATTTTTTTTCTTACAGTG
>NW_021319746.1:999971-1016339 GCF_001605985.2 Dendrobium catenatum | reverse complement strand
GTCCCCCCAGTCTTCTCTAAATGGATTTCGGTATTATGTAGAGTTCATCGACGATTTCACGCGCTTTTCTTGGATTTATTTTATGCATCACAAAAGCAAAACCATCGCCAAATTTAAACTATTTTGCAGCTTTATTTACAATCAATTTTCGGCCACTCCAAAACAATTTAGATCGGATGGTGGTGGTGAGTTTGTAAGCAGAGAATTCACCGACTTCTTGAACAGCAAAGGCATTGCACAGCAACTCAGCTGTCCTCATACGCCAGAACAGAACGGCGTGTCCGAGCGTAAACATCGACATCTACTCGAGCTCACTCGGACGTTGCTTCTCCACTCGAATCTTCCCGATCACTTCTGGGCTGATGCTGTATCCACTGCTAACTACTTAATCAACCGCCTACCGACCTCTGTGCTTTCACACAAATCACCATATCAAATGCTCTTCAATGCCATCCCGGACTACCAACATTTGCGCACCTTTGGATCATTGTGCTATCCGTGGCTGCGTCCTTACTCAAACAGCAAACTCGAACCAAGATCGCAGCCATGTCTATTCATTGGTTATTCACCACATCACAAAGGATATAAGTGCTATAATTTGAATTCTCACAAAATTCACATCTCCCGCCACGTGGATTTTCATGAAGCTGTCTTCCCGCTACGCTCACAACCTCCACATGTCACTACTACTCAGCAGCTCCCAATCAGTTACTCATCACCCCTTCTACTTGTTCCCACCTCGACAACAACTCAACTACCCACAGCTGCCTCCGGCTCTCAACTCACTACAGCTCTGCTCCCTCGGCCAACTGCGATTACCAACTCTCCCAGACCCGAACAAACCTCCTCTTCCAGCTCAGGTTGCCATCCCCCAGCTGACACCCACACGCACCATATGCAAACCAGATCTAAATCCGGTATTTTTAAACCTCGTCAAATCATCTCCCTTATAAGTCAAGCCGATCACAGCATCACACCGACAACCTACAATCAAGCTTCTAAACTTTCTCACTGGCGAGACGCAATGGCAACAGAATATCAAGCTCTCCTAAAACAGAACACCTGGTCTCTCGTTCCCAAACCGCTGAACAAAAGAGTTCTGGGATGCAAATGGACCTACAAGACAAAACGATTGCCGAACGGTCAAATTGATCGCTACAAAGCACGACTGGTAGCTTTGGGCTATGAACAAATCCTTGGAGAAAACTATACTGAGACATTCAGCCCTGTTGCTAAGATGACTACTATCCGCATGCTTCTATTTCTGGCTGTCAACAAGCAATGGCCCGTTCTTCAGCTCGACGTATCTAACGCATTTCTTCACGGTGATCTACAAGATGATATCTACATGTCACAACCTCGCGGTTTTGAGGATCGAGAACAACCCAATGCAGTCTGTAAACTTCACAAATCCCTTTACGGGCTCAAGCAAGCGCCACGCCAGTGGTATCAGAAGATCACGGCGTTTCTTCAAACTCAAGGCTTCGGGTTTAGCCGCTCTGATCCCTCTCTCCTCATCTTTAATCACAATCAAATTTCTATCTTCATCCTAATTTATGTGGATGACATTTTAATTACAGGAAACAACAGTTCGTCTATCAACAACTTACTGGCCACTCTCCGCTCACAATTTGCTCTCAAGCAGCTCGGCCAAATTGATTTATTCCTGGGCATTCAGGTTTCACGTACAGAATCCGGCTTCTTCTTACATCAACAACATTACGCAGAAAAACTGCTACAGGAAGCTGGCTTCATCAATAGCAAACCGTGTCCAACTCCCATCACCCCGACGTCCAGACATCAGCCTTCAGATTTCACTCCATTCTCTGATCCGACCCTCTATCGCCGTCTAGCCGGATCGCTTCAATATCTAACTATCACCCGGCCAGATATCGCCTACGCCACGAACCAAGCTTGCCAGCACATGCAGACTCCGACTACGACTGATTTCAATCAGCTCAAGCGTATTCTTCGGTACATCAATGGCACCAAATCCTTCGGTCTACCCATCGTTCCTGGTAACACAACTCTTCAGACGTTTACGGATGCCGACTGGGCATCTGATCTCTCGGATCGGAAGTCAATCTCCGGCACCTGTACATTTCTCGGTCCAAATCTTATTTCTTGGTCTGTCAAGAAACAGCTGACCGTTGCCAAGTCCTCCACCGAGGCCGAATATCGAGCTCTTTCAGCCTCCGTTTCCGAGATTCTCTGGCTCCGTCGGCTGGCTTCCGAGCTACAGCTCCATCAGACATCACCTACTCTTATTCACTGCGATAATCTTTCTGCGATCGCAATAGCCAAAAATCCGGTATTTCATGCCCGGGCCAAACATATCGAGATTGATTATCAGTTTATCAGACAACATCTCGCTGCAGGAAACATCCTCATTCAGCACATCGCCTCTCATGATCAAGCAGCGGACATTCTCACAAAACCTTTCTCCAGCTCTCGCTTCGACTATCTTCGTCACAAATTAACCGTTCAACCACAGAACGCCTAATTTGAGGGAGGATATTAGAGAAAGGATCATGTTTAGCTTAGAGTATACCTTAGTTTACTGTACAAAATTTTCCATCAAATTCCTAATATAATATCTATAACACTAATATTTTTCTTTTAAAAAATTTATATTATTTAAAATAACTTTTAAGAAAATTATTTTTCCTATAATGATTATATTTGCAAACTGTTACTTTCGTGCCGAACTCTGATCACCAATCAGACGATAGTCATCTACCGGATAGCGACGAATCCATCACGAAGATGGATGACCACAGTGTTCTTTGTGTTGCCAGCAAGCTCTCTTTCAATGTCAAGTTTCTCATAACATCTATAAAGTTTTATTGTAAAATATTTAGGTCAATTAAGACAAATTCACACACACATCACATACGCAAGCTTCAAATATGAAACATTTTAGTTGGTAGCAGCGCTCTCAACCAACAAATCAAAATGAGCTGCATACTAATAGGTCAAGTCACCCTATCTCTCTACAACCATCTTCAAGCAAGTGAGCACTAATTCCAATAGCCAATGTTGAAACAAATTCAATAATTACAGACATGTCCTCACCAAACTCTTCTCATCCCACCCTAAATCCACCCCCTCTCCCTCCAATGTCAAAAATTTCAAAATCTTTTTCTTCCATTCCAATCCAATCATTTAAATGAATTAATTTAATAATTTTTATTAATTATATTTATGCTCATATCTCAAAATAATTTGTGCTAATTTATGGTGGGACTCCTCTCACTGGATTTTCTATCATATTTTGTGAGAGCAATTTTACTAGGATTATGTTGTTATATATGTCAAAGGTTTATCTATTTTTGTATTTATGTAATAAATATAATGTTCATAGTTAACTATTTAAAAAATAGATGCATATGATGTTCAAACAACATAATATTGAGTAATTCAATACAGATAAATAAATTTAATGGTGCCAAACTCGGTTGACATTTCATTTGGGATAGTTTTCTCATAATTTTCTAAGATAACATTTCAGTATAAATTTTTTTGAAAGTAGCAAAAAAGCAGCAGCAAAAATCTAATCTCAATAATATTTCAAAATTGCAATGCATGAATTCTAAATCACATAAAATAAAAATTCTCTCTATAGTGAATTTTTTTTAAAGTTAACTCCCATCTAATACTACAAAAGAAGACCTCATTTTTCTGCGACCGTTTCCACCTAAAAATGAATGAAATACGTCGGTAATTTATATTTCTAGCGGATTTACAATGGAAAATTTTCTTACGAGAATTCACGCGTCAGAAAACAAACTTCCCCCGAAAAACCAGAAGGAATTATTATGTCAGAATTCGCCTGAAAATCCACCGAAAATATTTCATCGAAAATCCTCTAAAAAATCTGTCGAAATTTGTGAGGGATTTATTCATTAGCATTTTTTCTATATTGTAACTCAAATTAGCTCAAAATCCTACTAAAGTATTGATTACGATAAAAGATTCACACGCATCTCAATATTCATGTCTATCTAAACACTATTTTTAAAATAATTAATCATCATTATTATATTGATTAAATTAATACAAAGCAAATTAATAACCATTTAATTAGTAAATTCACACATAATTTTAATAAAGGTGAACCCACAAACTAATAGAAAACCCCACTTTGATGTAGGAACATCTTAGCTTATATTATGCTTAGGGACTAGTTTACCTTCCTTAGTCTAGATAGTTCTATTTTCCTCTTTAAATAGTTGGCTATTGTAAAGGATGAAGGTCATTGAATGAAATATTAGTCTTTGAAGTCTTAGAGCTTTCTTCTTCTTCTTCCCTGGATTGGGAAAACTGAAATCCTTCTTGCAGGTCGAGTCTTCTGACGATTCATTACATCACACTTTGAAGCGGTTCTCATTATAATATCATTATATAAATGAAAAAAAGTAGAAATAATAATAATTATTTAATTAATTTTTGCTCTCTAATTTTTTTCTATGAATTAAATACTATGAGGACTACGTTGATGAGAGCGACGCATGCATGAGTGGTGGGCCCTGTATTGATAGAAGGGTGGGTTCGTCCCGCATAGGACAATAAAGTTAGTTGTCCAAATGAAGACTTAATTTCATATTATTATTACACGTACTTAGATTCATTTTTTTATTTAAAAAATTCCCGCATGCGAGTTAGGCTAATCGGGAATTTCATGATAACTACGTGAGATTAATCCGTTTAAACAGAAAGAGCGTCCCTATGCGACTTTGATGCCGTTGAAATTGTCAATGACACGTGGCATCTTTCATATAAAATATTATTATTATTATTATTATTATTATTATTGATAAAAAATAAAAAATTTCCCTAGGTGAGTCCGACCACATCATCCTTAGGGGTGTAAGTGAGCCAAACTGTCTCGAGCTTGACTCGTAAATGAGCTCATGAGTTGAGCTTGTCGAGACACGAGTTTGAGCACGAGAATATACTAGGAGCTCGTATATTAAATGAGCCCACATGTAGTCACTAACTGGCTCGATCATATCTGATCAAGCCTGATAAATCCATTGTGACACAAGCTCAGCATGTGTGATTTGTGGGATACATAATTATTGTAATGGTGTTGTAATTAGTGATAATTAATTGTGATTAATTAGTTGTAATTCATTGGGGGCTGATAAAATCGGCTTATAAACCTATATATGGTGTTTCACTAGTCTTGATAACGTTAATTAGTGACTGTCATGAGCATAATTAATGCTCAACAAAGCTTCATTAAGCAGACCTGGCAAGCAAACTAGAGAGGAAGAGGCATGCATCTAGTAGAAGGATAGAAGTTTCATTCTCATATCCACTAAGTAACCTATTTAAAGTTAAACCAGGTTGTCGTGTTGTAATGACCCATTATAGAAAGTTGATATTGATAACACACCACAGGAAATTCAGCTATTACCGCCGAAAAAACACCGCTGGCAACGTTTTCCGACGCCGATTTTTCCGGCGGCTTGACAACCGCCGAAAAGCCGCCAGTTTTTTTCCGAACCGCCGGTAAAACCAGGTAAACCGTCTGAAAAAACCGTCAGTAATAGCTGAATTTCCTGTAATGACGCCCAAAATTATCTATGGAACTAGCTAGCAGACATTCTTGTATTTTGTTCACACTTGAAACATTTTTCAAATCAAAGTTCAGTGCAGGAGAAATAGACTTTTGTAGCATTTATTTTATACTTTTATAACGGCTTTAACTGCGAAAAGAGCTAATAGTGATCCGAAAACCATTGCAAGAGCGTATTCATCGTTGTCCCTTGCAAACATCTTTCACAACTATTTTGCGATCGCTGGGTACCCATTAGGGCTGTAAAAAAAGGGTCATGGCCGATCGGGTTCAGGTTCAACTCGAAACTGACCCGATACTAGCTAGCTGACCCAACCCGAAACCCGACCTGTTTTTGCATACGAGTCAGGTTTTTAAACCATGTCACGACCCGTGCGGGTTGACTCTACCGGTCCTGCGGCAGGGTGAGGCGTCGGTGACTCGGCGAGTCAACGGTGAACTAAGACCGTGAAACCACAGGCAAGGCGAGGCATAAACGGCTCGGCGAGTCGGTGGCAATGGCAGGCACTCAAAGCGATGTCAAGTACTCAGGATGTGAAGGCATGCCACAGCGGGCACTCAACACGACTTGGGCAATCGACGCGATGGCGGGCAGTTGACACGACTCACATTAGACGCGGTCAGTGCGGATGGGACGCGACAGGACGTGCGTGTTTTTCCCGGGTTAACCCAGTTTGAGTTTGGGTTTCGGGTCAGCCGAAATTTGATCCGTTTTTTCAAACAAGTCAAATTTAGGAACCCGAACCCAACCTGTTTGCGAAACAGTTTGACCATATACAAAAATTTTCATGTCAGATTCAAGTCGGATTTTTGGGTTGTATGACTGTGTCAAATATTGATACCCCTAGTTGACGTACATGATCATTACTTTTTTTAAGCGGTTTTAACCAAATTAAAGCTATATAAATTATATTGGTTTAAACCGTTGCAAATTTAGACTTACAGCATCAGTTTTAACCCTTTATGAACATCGAATGAAATGAGATATGAGCATTTTTTTTTTTTTTTGTACTTTTAAAAGTAAAATTTGATTTTAATTTTTTTTAATCCAAGTGTTATGATCAGTTAATTAATGGGATTTTCTTAATTAGGGTTTTGTGTAATATGGAATTATAAGTAGATGACACGAGATTATAAATACTGAAATATTAATTGAATGATCAATAGTCTTCGATTATAACATGTTTATAGTCTGCTCGAGTGCTTTAGTAGTCGAATCAAACAATTTAAAGATTATTGATTCTGACATCATTAATGCGTTTGAATGTTTAATAAATGATATGTTTAATGGACTCAATATGGACCATATAATAGGAGTAATTATTACGTCCAGACACCGAACATGTCCAGAGACCAATAATCACGTGCCACGTCATCTGGAGCTCTGTACCGAGCACTCAGTATTGCTCGGTATACGTTAGGATTTACGATTTTTAGTCCGAACGTAATAATTTTTCATATAATAATGTTTCTCTAAAAAAGACTATAAATAATGCCTCATTCTACGTTAGGGGGAGGTTGAAGGGCCGGAAAAGCTAAATAACTCTATTATATTTTTCAGCAATCACTGCTAATAATCACCATCAGCAATCATCGCCAGCATCACTAAACTTTTGTGATTCGAATATTGTCGCTTGTTTTTTAAAAATACTTTTATAGACACCTATTTTCTATAATTTGTTTAATTGTTCTCAATTATAAATAATATCATCTTTTTTAATTATGGAGAATGGAGTATTCTTCTATCTCCTATTATAAATAGATTAGGTCTCATGATTTTTTCGCTTTTCTTAGATTTCCATGTAAAATTATTTTATCATTTATAACTTTTGTTTTTCTCTCTGTGGTAAAATTTTTATCCAAAGTTAATTTCTAAAGCATATATCCTACCATCATAAATTTCTTAATAAAATAAAATATATAAATAATAATAATAAGAATAATAATAATAATAATAAGCTTATAGATCTATTAAAATATAATTATAGTCAATGGGTGCGAGGACTGACATAAATTTTGACTTAATTTTTGGAAAAAAAAAATCTTAATTGGGAAAAATTTTCTTGCTCTGAAAAAAAAGGCAAATCTTTGCAAAAACATTATGCAAGTCATTTTAAAAAGTTGCAAAACGTTTTTCCTATTTTAAAAGACGACGATAAAGACATTTATTAATAAAAATTTATTTTGCAATACATAAAATAATATAATGCAAAAATAAATAAATAAATATTTTATGATATTGTCAACATTTTCTCATTTGTGCTATAAAACAAATATTTGAGAACATCAAAAACCGAAATAATTGTGGTTAGAATTTTATTTAATACTCAACAGGTTTTTAAACGTAAAATGTATTTTTCATCGCGTGTTCTGTCCTTATAAATCAAAATTGTATGAGGGCCTAATTGAAAAAAACTCCATTGCGATTTGCGATTATAGCTGTAAGATTAATAAATTAAAAATAAATAAATCAAATCAAATATTGTTTGTAAAAATAAAAATTAAAATGCTAATTTTCTTGAATGTCAATATACGCAATAGACTCAGATGCTATTATGCACCGACACTCCGCTTAAATAGGGTATGCAGTGTCGGACACATGTCAGACACGGACACGCATCCGACAGGGCATGGACACGTGTCCGACATGGGATTGGAGTGTCACAATTAAAAAAAATTAAATTAAAACCGGACACGCATGTCGGACACGTGTGTCCGGTTGTTAAATAATAAAATCGTCCGATTCGTTCTATTTAGCCTTTTCCGCGAACGAGAAGCCCTATTTTTCCGATCCACAAAAGAAATCTTTTAGGACGGACCAGGCAAGCTCGCAACCGACGCCAAAAGGAGCCTGCTACCTTCGCCTCCCGTTCCTTCGTCATTTCTGCTCGAGCCGAGGCAGAGTCGAGCTCATCTTTCCCATCCCTTCATTCCTGCGTGATTTTTGCAGTCATATGAGACAAAGTTCGCAATCAATGCCAAACAGAGCACCTTTTGCGCCCAAGAGAGCCAAGACCTGTAAGTGGATTTCACCATTTATTCTCTTCATTATTGAAAATGTCTAGATTAATTGAAATATTAATTGTTGTTTTTTTGAAACTTACTACTGTGGCATCTATTGGATGAGATTCATGCCGATATGTTTCGTTAGGTACATGCTCGGTACCGAGCAGGTACATGCTTAGTACCGCTCAGTATACATGCTCGATACTGCTAGGTATCACTAGGTGCATGCTCGGTACCGCTAGGTATCGTTAGGTACATGCTCGGTACCGAGCAGCTACATGCTCGATACCCCTCAGTACATGCAGCTCGATACCGCTAAGTAACTTACGAACTTTAAAAACAAGCAGGTCGAATCCTGCTAAGGGGCAGCGCCCCCTTGGACCCCTGACAAACCAATATAATATTGTATTCATATTGTTTTATTATTAGGATATTTTGATTTCACTTCATATCAATTTAACTTGATGTATTCCTATGTATGATTGGTTTGTTACAATCTTATCCAGATAAAAATAATGAATAATCAAAGGTATCTAGATAATGTTTTAAAATATGTCAACTAATTTGTTAAGACCTTTTTCTTCTATTACTCCAGTGTATTTTAAAGCAAAATGAGCTCTGCTGCTGGAGGGAGTGGATTAGGTGAAAGTTCAAAAGAGTTATCTGTAGAAACTGATAAGTCGTTATGGATTCATGTTACAAAGTTAGGAAAAACACTTGAAGGAGGAGGAAATGTGTCATTCAAATGCAATTATTATGGTGGCATCTACAAAGGATCTTATTCTATGGTGAAGACACATCTACTTAAGATTTCTGGCTATGAAATTAAAATGTGTCCTAAGATTTATGCGTCGCAGTTTATTGAATTGAACAGACAAATAGTTTTTTGCTTATATTTTTATGATTGTTCTAGACATTTTGTACTAAACATATTTATGTTATAAGCTAAATAAGTTATCATGACTTTAATTTATTATTGCTTGCCATTTTTAATATAACGTTGCCTTAATTTATATATATTATATTAAAAAATTATTATGATGTGTCCACGCCGCACTCATGTCCTATATTTTTAAAAAATGACGTGTCCCATGTCCTTGTCGTGTCGTGTCCGTGTCGGTGCATGATAGCTCAGATGCAATCTGGCTTTCTCAAATGGTATTAATTATCGAGCTAAATTAGGATTATTTTTTATACATCTCCAAAATATTCTCATAATCAACGCAAATCTCGATGCATTATTTTATATTAGAAAACTTTTAAAATTTAATTCAAAATTATATGAAGACTAATTTTAGCGAATTTTAAACATCTTGACAGAACTAACCAAACAACAACAGAGGCATTTCTGTCTTAGTCCATATATATTAAGCCAAATAAAATATATGAAGTATGGTTGGAAACTTCATAAAATTAATTGAAGAAATAACCTATACAGTCATATTGAGCGACTCAACGAGACGATCAAATGAGATAATTGAAGATCATTCCATTCTAAAATTATTGAGATCTATAATCAAAGGATCCAATGTTGATAGTCTAATGGATTGTTATGAAGTTTTGGTCACATATTATGTACCTTAAAGGGGCTTAGGCTTGAGATTGAAAAGAACTTGAAGTCTTAAGAATTCAATATCTTTATCCGATGTTCGACAATGACAAACGCAACCAGCCATCGCCGTTGTCCAAATGTTGCATTGGATTGCTATCCTCCGACTGATGTTGCTCATCTATTATCACTAGACCGTTGCTTTTCAAACACCATCCCCGTTTGTGAAAATGGGTCGGGTTGACCCGAACCCGATTAATAGTGCCGGGTCAATTCCGGGTTTGACCCGAACCCGACCCGTGACCCGAAATTGACAGGTCTAGTCATATTGAGCGACTCAACGAGACCATCAAATGAGCTAATTGAAGATCATTCAATTCTAAAATTATTGAGATCTATAATCAAATGATCCAATGGTTATAGTCTAATGGATTGTTATGAAATTTTGGTCACATATTATGTACCTTAAAGGGGCTTAGGCTTGAGATTGAAAAGAACTTGAAGTCTTAAGAATTCAATATCTTTATCCGATGTTCGACAATGACAAACACAACCAGCCATCGTCGTTGTCCAAATGATGCATTGGATTGCTATCCTCTGCATGATGTTGCTAATCTATTATCACTGGACCGTTTCTTTTCATAGACCATCATCTAATCATCACAATCCGTTCACAATCATTTGACTATGATCGTCTAATTATTATTGTCCAACCAATAATTGTCTATGTTGCTTACTAACATAATCCGACTACCATCATCACTTACATACTAATTGTCCACAATCTCTTCTATAACTACAACAGATCAAAGAAGTGCTCTCAATATTATGATCTCCTTTTCTCCGGTTGTGGAGAAGATACTCTGATCACTTCAAGCATATCGTACTGAATTATTTCAGCTTGGCAGGTCTTACGGCATTTTCCTTTTACAATTTTTTCATGTAAAAACTTTAGTATCTCCTACATTCGTCTTTGTTTGTCTGTGTAAATACCGGATCTTCAAACAAAACTATGTTGCAATTTTTCTAAAGGCACAACAATTGTCTTAAATTATTTCACTCTCTCTTTTATGACTTCTAATGTAATAATCTATTTATTGCTTTCAAATCCCTTATGAGAAACCCATAATTCACAATAATGTGTGCTTCCATTGGTAATTTTTGGGTGTTATAATCAATTTTGCATGATAAGCAATTATTATATATCCAAGTCTGACACGAATTACAACACGATAACCCTGTTTTTCCTTACACATGTTAGTGGACACGATAATGACACCACCATCCTCCTAGTTGCTTGTCGCCCTCCTCTCCTTTGCCTTTCAAAGTCTGCATAAAATAATTAATTATTCTAATGATAGACTAATCCAACTTTATCAAGCTTAATTATCTAGTGTGGTTGGATTTAATGCCCTAAAATACTATGATTCAAATAATTTGGATGTCATTTGGAATGATGAGAGATGATATTTATGTTTTGTTTGGGATAGCTTTCTTGCTGCTTTCTACAACAAATTATTTGCATAATAATTTTTTAAAAATAGTAAAAAAATAGTGATCAAAAGCTATCTCATACACTTCTGGAACAGAAGAAGAAGCAATACCAATCTCTAATCCTTCCTTGATTACACCGCTAAGCATTAACAAACACTTGTGAGTACCTTAATAAATGAAGAGGTTTGGCAAGTAAAAAGGTTTCATTTATGATATTCTAAATTAAATTTGATTAGGAGTATAAATATTATATTTTAATGTAGTAGTTTTTTTCATAAATTATATTTTTTTTTCTAATATAAATAAATGGTCTAAGATTACAAATTTATTTAAAAAATATATTAATTAAGTTGTAATTTTATTAAAAAAACACAAAATTTAACTACTAATATAAAACACTTCACATTCTTTTAGATCAGTCTATTTCGAGAGAAATTATTCTATGCAGAGTTCGAGCAGAAAAAATCGTCCGGATATGTGAGTGTACATACTGTGTTCAAATTTATACACAGTATGTATCAAATCAACGTACACAATGTGTATAGTCGGAATGATTCTTCTTTTCCCGACTCTGCACTTAATAATCTCTCTTTTTTCAGATAGCTTTCGCACTACTTTGCTTTTCAGGTTGGCTATAATTTTGTTTAGTTAATGTTTTCTCACTGTGTTCTAGAAATTTTTGAAATGGTAGGCTGTTTTTTACAAGCAGAGTCAGACTTCGTTTGGGACAACTTTTGACCACTATTTTTTCATTACTTCAAAAAAAATTTTGTTCAAGAAACTATTGTAGTAAGCAGTCAGAAAAAAATCTCAAATGAAGCCATACTAATAGCTTTTCAAAAAGTTGCTTTCTCCCCTTTGCATAATGAGTTATTTTTAGAAGATAAATGAATACTTTTGCAATAAAAAGAATGATTTTATGTGTTCGAATTGAACAATATTACTCCTCAAAATATCCGATATATACTAAGCTTTTTCCGCTGACCTTTTCATAAATTTCATATTCAAAGAACTATTGTAACTTTCTAAAGATCAAAGGATAAGGTTCATTATCAGAATATAAAAGGGCTGAACTTTTCCTTTCACTTAAGAAGATAAAGAAAAAATAGAGTAAAATCACTCATAAAGATCCCATCTGCCCCAAGCAGATGCGTCTGGAATTGCGCTTATTATAGTTCAAAGTATATTCAAAAGCTGTATCAAACGTGCACTTAAAGGAGAAACAATAAACAGATAAAGAATTAGATGCGATGCATTTAACAGTTCCTGAGAGAAAAGCATCTGAACTTTGACCTGAGAAAAGAAGATATTATTTTGTGCGGTTTACACCACCTCCAGAGGCCAATAAGAACGCGGCGCCACATTGTCTAATGCATTGTGCATTGGATAATGTGGCGCGATTGGATTGGCCTCCGGATGCGTCCGTACACCGCACATAATAATTTTTATGAGAAAGGAGACGCCTATGAGAGTTATTAGAATTGATATGTCAGAAAATAAAACGAGTGTGGAGTTATAGTTTTATTAGTTGCACTTTTTTTAGTAAGTCCGAGCCTTTAAGACCATAATAATCGATTGCCAATTCATTATTGTATCAGGGTTTGTTTGGGGCTGCTATAATGTTTTATAAAGCCGTTTGTAATGTTGTTCTAGAGAAAATTAATTATGACAATGCTAATAATTTCTCATTGTCATTATCCTAAACTTTTGAGTTAATTTGAGTTAATTAATATCTATTTACTATTAATATTAAGCTCAATTTGAGCCTCAACAATCCACTATCCAAATATTCAAACATATAAATACCATAAAAAATGAAAGCAACCCTAATTATTCTAATTAAGGTTGAGAGTGACTTAAGCTTCATTTGGGACGGCTTTTTTCCTGCTTCGTTTAGTACAAAATTTAAAATTTTTGTATTAGAAAGCCTTTTTAAGAAGCATGAAGACAGCTGTCCCAAACGAAGCCTTAGGCTTGTTTGGGATGACTTTCTTACTGCTTCTTAAAGTAGCTTTTTAGTACAAAAGTTATAAAATTTGTATTAGAAAACTACTTTAAGAAGCACTATAAAAATTGTCTTAAATAAAATCTTAGACTTTGTTTGGAATAGCATTAAACCATACTTTTTTTCTTGCTTTTAGGAGTTTTGTGCTGAAGAACAGCTTTACAAAAACAGCTGCCCAGCTTTTGGCCCCTATTATTTTATTGTTTTTAAAAAAAAAATTATATAAAAAATTTGTCAAAGAAAGCATTAATTAAAAGTAAAACCACAGTATCCTCCTAAAAGAAGAAAAAGTGTGAATACATAGAACTTCATCTTCCTCCCCCAAAAGTTGTGATGCTTATCTCCTCTTGACCACAAAAGCTGGCAGCTTAGCTGGTTTATTTCAGCCAAGAGAAAGGTATATTATCCAAGATGAAGAAGAGGACTTGATCAGGTACTCTAATAAAACTGTTAAAGAGTGTGATTGACAAGAAAGATTGAATATTTGTACTTCGTTGGGGGTTAAGATAGCGATGGGTAAAAGTAATGGTACACGTGTGGCTTGCAAGATCCAGCAGGTCTCTTCCACATTAATTTCTACGTTAGTTTGGTCAGTTTCAGATGTGATATGATAGGATATTTCTTTTGAAGAGCTCCTTTCATCAGTATTATTGAGTTTTGAAAGATAATAATTATTCTGTGTAGATATTAGATCTCATCCGAAAAAGAATGAGAACACATCATGTTATTTTTTTATTGTGTATGGATGTTATGTATCAAGTGACGTGGCGCGTTCTCATTCGTCTCTAAACGGTCCGGTGTCTGCACAAAATAATTTCTACTTGAAAGAAATTTAGTTCTCAATGGAGATATATATAGATTTTTGTACATAAAAGTACTGATTAAAGAAGTATTTCATGCGAAATATATCATCGTAATCACAGTGGATCAACCTTAGTTCTTAGGAAGGATAAATTTATACACAACACATCTACATAATGTATTTAACTATGCAAAGGGGGCAATTGTTTAGGGGGTCAATTGCCTAAATCCTCTGTAATAAAGTGTACAAAAAAGATGAAGAGAGACAAATTACCTAAAGAGTTTTTAAATTTTTTTTTGGGAGCAAGGCCCCCCCTGGCAATAGGGGATCCGCCCCTAAATTCAGAGCTAAAATTAAGCAAACTAATGTAGGAATAAATGTTTTAGCTTAAAATTATTTGAACATATAATTAAGCAAGATGAAGTGAAATGACTTTCCATGAATAATAAAGTCAATATTTTTTTCCATATCATAAATGGAGAGAAATCAAAGCAAGATTAAGTAGTAGTTGAACAAGAACTTGACTTATAGGCGTTGGCATGGGCTACAATACTCTTACTAGCTTCAAAGACCAACCTTTCTTTAGCTTATCAAATGAATAGGTCATTAATTTCATTAAAACAATCAGATAATTAATCAAATTATATCTTTGAAATAATAGTAATTTTGAGTTTTGTTATGTACTATTGTGAAGAAAATGTGTATGAAGTGGTTTTAATAAAATTAATGTCCTACAAAAGACATCAAAGATTATATTAATGAAGTATTAAGGGCCGAAAATTAAAGAGGTTTTCCTCTTATTAGGTTTTCAACTAATATTTATTGAATATAAAGATGCTAGCGTGATGATAATCTTTGTATACTCCAAATCAATAATGATAGAATATGCTCTGATCTATTCGATCATTCTTTTCCAAAAGCCATAGAACATATAGATTTGCCCGTCAGCATCTCTAGCTTCTTGCAGTTCAACGCATGATTCTCAACTAACGTCACTGAAAATAATATTTCGTAAACTTGTTGTATTACAATTTACTATTAAGTATATATAGACATAATCATAAAATTTAAATATAAGAAATTAAGAACAATATAAAAATAGAGCAAATTAATAAAGCCTTTATAAACAAATAGACAATGTTGATAATTTTATTATAGTGATTAAGCCTAAATTATTGGATTAAAGTGGATGCTTCAAATATTTCTCCATAACTATTTGAAATCATCCTTGAAAACCTCCTCCCCAATGTATATTCTTTAAAAAAAATAACCATCTTCCTCAAATATCATATGCTTCTAACCATGAAATTGAAAGTATTTAGGCCTTCTTTAAATGAGATTCTCTAATCATACAATTTTGCCATCCAATAATGATAAAATTTATTAGGAAAAAAAAAAGAATTATGATTAATATTCTGATTCAAATTGTATCAAGATGAATTTTTTATAAATCAAAATTAATTTAAGATAAATATAATACATGATTTTTTAATCAATAATTATAGTATTGATATATCATCAAAATATTCTTGGAATAGTAGAATCATTTTGATTGGAGGTGGTCACATGGTTCTTTTTTCCTTTTTCAAGATTTTTCATATCAAAATTCTGATGTTTTAATGCTGGAAATCCATGCAACACTAAGACAAAAAATCCCTCACTTTACTGTCACGTATATTCAAGCCTACAATAAGTATATTTATCTCAACAAATATTTCTTCAATTGAAAATTAAGTATAAATAAATTTAAATCAAAATATTTTTACCTTTTTTCAAATAATTCTACAATTTGAAAATAGTTTTTTTCCTCAACATTAGCAGTCGCATGTTAGTCATCTTTATTTTAATTATATTTTTCTTCTCTGACATCAATATATATCATCATCTATTCGACCTTCATCAAATCTAAAAATATATGTTATATATAT